>NW_027597243.1:0-10000 GCF_964194155.1 Cetorhinus maximus
CTCACTCCCTCCCCCTCTCAGCCTATCCCTCCTCAATCCTTCACTCCCTCCCCCACTCAGCCTATCCCTCCTCAACCCCTCACTCTCCTCATTCACTCAGTCTATCCCTCCTCAATCCCTACTCACTCCCTCCCTCACTCAGTCTATTCCTCCTGAATTCCTCCCTCCCTCAGTCAGTCTATCCCTCCTCAATCCCTCACTCACTCCCTCCCTCACTCAGTCTATCCCTCCTCAATCCCTCACTCCCTCCCTCAGCCAGTCTATCCCTCCTCAATCCCTCACTCACTCCCTCCCTCAGTCAGTCTATCCCTCCTCATTCCCTCACTCACTCCCTCCCTCAGTCAGTCTATCCCTCCTCAATCACTACTCACTCTTTCCCTTACTCAGTCTATCCCTCCTCAATCCCTCCCAGCCTCACTCAGTCTATTCCTCCTCAATCCCTCACTTACTCCCTCCCTCATTCCGTCTGTCCCTCCTCAATCCCTCATTCACCCCTTCCTCACTCAGTCTTTCCCTCCTCAATCCCTCACTCAATCCCTCACTCACTCAGTCTATCCCTCATCAATCCCTCCCTCACTCCCTCACTCAGTCTATCCCACCTCAATCCCTCACTCACTCCCTCCCTCACTCAGTCTATTCCTCCTCAATCCCTTCCACCCTCAGTCTATCCCTCCTCAATCCCTCATTCACCCCTCCCTCACTCAGTCTATGCCTCCTCAATCACTCACTCGCTCAGTCTATCCCTCATCAATCCCTCACTCACTCTCTCCCTCACTCAGTCCATCCATCCTTACTGCCTCACTCACTTCCTCCCTCACTCAGTCTATCGCTCCTTAATCCCTCACTCACTTCCTCCCTCACTCAGTCTATCCCTCCTCAATCCCTCCCTCCCTCACTCAGTCTATCCCTCCTCAATCCTCACTCATTCCCTCCCTCACTCATTCCCTCCCTCACTTAGTCTATCCCTCCTCAATCCCTCCCTCACTCAGTCTATCCCTCCTCAATCCCTCACTCACTCCCTCCCTCAGTTTATCCCTCCTTAATACCTCACTCACTCCTTCCCTTACTCAGTCTATCCCTCCTCAATCCCTCCCTCACTCAGTCTAACCTCCCTCAATCCCTCACTCACTCCCTTCCTCACAGTCAGAATCACACAGTACAGAAGAGGCCCTTCGGCCCATCGAGTCTGCACCGACACGTGAGAGACACCTGACCTACCTACCTAATCCCATTTACCAGCACTTGGCCCATAGCCTTGAATGTTATGACACACCAAGTGCTCATCCAGGTACTTTTTAAAGGATGTGAGGCAACCCGCCTCCACCACCCTCCCAAGCAGTGCATTCCAGACCGTCACCACCCTCTGGGTAAAAATGTTTTTCCTCACATCCCCCCCTAAACCTCCTGCCCCTCACCTTGAACTTATGCCCCCTTGTGACTGACCCTTCAACTAAGGGGAACAGCTGCTCCCTATCCACCCTGTCCATGCCCCTCATAATCTTGTACACCTCGATCAGGTCGCCCCTCAGTCTTCTCTGCTCCAACGAAAACAACCCAAGTCTATCCAACCTCTCTTCATAACTAAAATGTTTCATCCCAGGCAACATCCTGGTGAATCTCCTCTGCACCCCCTCCAGTGCAATCACATCCTTCCTATAATTTGGCGACCAAAACTGCACACAGTACTCCAGCTGTGGCCTCACCAAGGTCCTATACAACTCCAACATGACCTCCTTACTTTTGTAATCTATGCCTGAATTGATAAAGGCAAGTGTCCCACATACCTTTTTCACCACCCCACTAACATGCTCCTCCGCCTTCAGAGATCTATGGACACACACGCCAAGGTCCCTTTGTTCCTCAGAACTTCCTAGTGTCATGCCCTTCATTGAATACTTCCTTGTCAAATTATTCCTTCCAAAGTGTATCACCTCACACTTTTCAGGGTTAAATTCCATCTGCCACTTATCTGCCCATTTGACCATCCCGTCTATATCTTCCTGTAGCCCAAGACACTCAAACTCACTGTTAACCACCCGGCCAAACTTTGTGTCATCTGCAAATTTACTAATCCTACCCCCCACATAGTCATCTATGTTGTTTATATAAATGACAAATAATAGGGGACCCAGCACAGATCCCTGTGGTACACCACTGGACACTGGCTTCCAGTCACTAAAACATCCTTCTGTCATCACCCTCCGTCTCCTACAACTAAGCCAATTTTGAATCCACCTTATCAAATTACCCTGTATCCCATGTGCATTTGCCTTCTTTATAAGTCTCCCATGTGGGACCTTGTCAAAGGCTTTGCTGAAATCCATATAAACTACATCAACTGCACTAACCTCATCTACACACCTGGTCACCTTCTCAAAAAATTCAATCAAATTTGTTAGGCATGACCTCCCTCTGACAAAGCCATGCTGACTATCCCTGATCAAACCTTGCCTCTCCAAGTGGAGATAGATTCTCTCCTTCAGAAATTTCTCCAATAGTTTCCCTAGCACTGACGTGAGACTCACTGGCCTGTAGTTCCCTGGCTTATCTCTACAACCCTTCTTAAATAGCGGAACCACATTAGCTGTTCTCCAGTCCTCTGGCAGCTCCCCCGTGACCAGAGAGGAATTAAAAATTTGGGTCAGAGCCCCTGCGATCTCCTCCCTTGCCTCCCTCAGCAGTCTGGGACACAAATCACCCAGACCTGGAGATTTGTCCACTTTTGAGTCTGCCAACACGTTTTGGATTTCCAGCATCCACAGTAGCTTTTAGCTTTTTTTTTACCTCCAATACCTTGTCACTCCCTATATCAATTTGTTCCAGAACCTCGCAGTCTCTCTCCCCGAGTTCCATACCTTCATCCTCATTCTCTTGGGTGAAGACAGATGTGAAGTATTTGTTCAACACTCTAGCGATGTCCTCTGGCTCCACCCATAGATTGCCCCCTTGGTCCCTAATGTCTATCCTTCCTCAATCCCTCACTCACTCCCTCCCTCACTCAGTCTATCCCTCCTCATGCCCTCCCTCACTCACAGCTCCTTCCTCACACTCTCATTCCTCACTCACTCACTCCCTCCAACCCTCACTTTCTCTCTCATCCCCTCCACCCCTCCCTTGCTCCCTCACACCCTTCCTCACTCCCTCCTCCCTCAGTCCCTCTCTCACTCACACCCACCTCCCTCACTCCTCCCTCATACTCTCATTCCTCACACTCTCTTACTCCTTCCTTCCCTCATTCTCTTCTCGCCTTGCTCACTCCCTCATCCTTTCGCTCTCCGTCCATACTTCTTCACTCCCTTGTGTCTCCTCACTCACTCCCTTGTGCTCTCCAAAACTCACTCATTCACTCCCATCCCAACTTCCCCCCCCCTCACCCCATCCTTAATCCCTCCCTAGACCATAAACCGTAGGAGCAGAAGTAGGCTATTCGGCCCATCGAGTCTGCTCCGCCATTCAATGAGATCATGGCTGATCTGATAATCCTCAACTCCACTTTCCTGCCTTTTCCCCATAACCCTTGATTCCCTTACTGATTAAAAATCTGTCTTTCTCAGCCTTGAATATACTTAACAACCCAGCCTCTACAGCCCTCTGCAGTAAAGAATTCCACAGATTGACTACCCTCTGAGAGAAGAAATTTCTCCTTATCTCTGTCTTAAATGGGCACCCCTTACTCTGAGATTATGCCCTCTGGTCCTAGACTCTCCTTAAGGGGAAACAACCTCTCAGCATCTATCTTTGTAACATCTAGCCTTGACTACAGGTTTGATCTCTCTGTCCCTTCCTGCCATTTTCTTTTTTGTTTGCTTTTTTTAAAATTCATTCATAGGATGTGGGCTTCACTGGCTGGGCCAGCATTTATTGCCCATCCCTAATCACCCTTGAGAAGGTAGTGGTGAGCTGTCTTCTTGAACCGCTGCAGTCCATGTGGTGTAGGTACACCCACAGTGTTGTTAGGGAGAGAGCTCCAGGAATTTGACCCAGTGACAGTGAAGGAACGGTGATATATTTCCAAGTCAGGATGGTGAGTGAGTGACTTGGAGGGGAACTTCCAGGTAGTGGTGTTCCCATCTATCTGCTGCCCTTGTCCTTCTAGGTGGTAGTGGTTGTGGGTTTGGAAGATGCTGTCGAAAGAGCCTTGGTGAGTTCCTGCAGTGCATCTTGTAGATGGTACACACTGTTGCTACTGTGCATCGGTGGTGGTGGAGGGAGTGAATGTTTGTGAATGTGGTGCCAATCAAGCGGGGCTGCTTTGTCCTGGATGGTGTGAAGCTTCTTGAGTGTTGTGGGAGCTGCACTCATCCAGGCAAGTGGGGAGTATTCCATCACACTCCTGACTTGTGCCTTGTAGATGGTGGACAGGCTTTGGGGAGTCAGGAGGTGAGTTACTCGTCGCAGGATTCCTAGCCTCTGACCTCCTCTTGTAGCCACAGTGTTTATATGGCTAGTCCAGTTCAGTTTCTGGTCAATGGTGACCCCAGGATGTTGATAGTGGGGGATTCAGCAATGCTAATGCCATTGAACATCCAGGGACAATGGTTAGATTCTCTCTTGTTGGAGATGGTCATTGCCTGGCACTTGTGTGGCGTGAATGTTACTTGCCACTTGTCAGCCCAAGCCTGGATATTGTCCAGGTCTTGCTGCATTTGGACATGGACTGCTTCAGTATCTGTGGAGTCGCGAATGGTGCTGAACATTGTACAATCATCAGTGAACATCCCCACCCTGACTTTATGATGGAAGGAAGGTCATTGATGAAGCAGCTGAAGATGGTTGGGCCTCAGACACGTCCCTGAGGAACTCCTGCAGTGATGTCCTGGAGCTGAGATGACTGACCTCCAACAACCACAACCATCTTCCTTTGTGCTAGATATGACTCCAACCAGCAGAGACTTTTCCCCTGATTCCCATTGACTCCAGTTTTTCTAGGGCTCCTTGATGCCACACTCGGTCAAATGCTGCCTTGATGTCAAGGGCAGTCACTCTCACCGCACCTCAGGAGTTCAGCTCTTTTGTCCATGTTTGAACCAAGGCTGTAATGAGGTCAGAAGCTGAGTGGCCCTGGCAGAACCCAAACTGGGCGTCAGTGAGCAGGTTATTGCTAAGCAAGTGCCGCTTGATAGCACTGTTGATGATCCCTTCCATTACTTTACTGATGATGGAGAGTAGACTGATGGGGCGGTAATTGGCCGGGTTGGATTTGTCCTGCTTTTTGTGTACAGGACATACCTGGGCTATTTTCCACATAGCCGGGTAGATGGCAGTGTTGTAGCTGTACTGGAACAGCTTGCCTGGAGCACCACTATCAGTACTATGGCCGGAATATTGTCAGGGCCTTTGCACTATCCAGTGCCTTCAGCCGTTTCTTGATATCCCGTGGAGTGAATCAAATTGGCTGAAGACTGGCAACTGTGATGCTGGGGACTTCCGGATGACCCTCATTTCCCATATTACTATTATGTCAAGTATCAAGTATCTAACAGGACTAGACAGGGTAGATGCAGGAAGGATGTTCCCGATGGTGGGGGAGTCCAGAACCAGGGGTCACAGTCTGAGGATATGGGGTAGACCATTTAGGACTGAGATGAGGAGAAATTTCTTCACCCAGAGAGTGGTGAGCCTGTGGAATTCGTTACCACAGAAAGTAGTTGAGACCAAAACATTGTATGTTTTCAAGAAGGAGTTAGATATAGCTCTTGGGGTGAAAGGGATCAAAGGATATGGGGAGAAAGCGGGAGCAGGCTATTGAGTTGGATGATCAGCCATGATCACAATGAATGGCGAAGCAGGCTCGAAGGGCCGAATGGCCTACTCCTGCTCCTAGTTTCTATGTTTTTATGTTTCTATCCCAGCAGCCTTTGCTTTACAGGCTCCTTCCTGATACCTTTTTGTGACTAAAACTACTGCTACTGTCTTGCTGTGCTACTGCTATCCTAGAGTAGCTTTGGTAATAAGTGACAAACATCTTGTACACTCTAACACTTCACATTAATAAATGAACACCAAGTCAAGGAAGCAGTTAATAGGAGCTCGACCCAAAGCTTGGTCTAGGAAGTGGGTTTGAATGATAAAGGATAGGGTGGGGTGAGGAGGCAGAGGTGTTAACAGAGGGATTTACAAACTATGGAGTGCCAATGATTTATGGCATGGCCACCAATGCTGGTGGGAGGGAGGGCTACCCAAGAGGAACGGAGATTTGGAAGGTTGTGGAGCTGGAGCAGATTAACAGAGATTGGGAGATGCAGGTTTGCAAACGGGGACGAGAGTTTTAAAATCGAGGCGCTGCCAAGGTTAGGAGCCAATGTAGGGGTCAGCGAGCACAGTGGGGGTGAGAGGTAATCCGATCTCAGTGAGCGTCAGGACAAGGACAGCACAATAATGAATAAGGTCATCACCCTGAGATGTGAAACAAAGGCTGGAACACAGAATCTCAGCAAAGTTCCTATTCTACATTGTTCTATTGCCAAAAAAAAAAATAAAAACACTTTCTGGAACCCTGTGTTGTTTTAGAAAAAAAGAGAATTTGGAAAACAGCCGTGAAGGAAACAACACAAACTGATCAGGGAAGGAAGGGAGAGAGCCTCGTTGCAAACCCTCTGCCTAAACTTTCAATGGGACAACAGCCTCTGTATGGTTAATCGAAACTTTTCTGGAGGAGTAAGAATCATCAATGATGAATTGAGCGATTTGGTCTTTCCTCCACCTTCTCCATCTCTTCCTCTCTCTCTCTCTCTCTCTCTCTCGTTCTTTCCTTCATGCCTCCCAAGTTACAAATGGGCAAGCGTGTGACGGTCAGTATGGGTGCGGCCAAGGTGGACGAGGTCAGCGAGTGTCGACAGCGTGGCTACCTGCTGACCCCGAAGAAGATTGGTTCAGGGTCGTTCTCCAGGGTTTACCTGGGAGTCCCCACCCAGGAGAAAATCGGCTGCAATTTCCGATTGGCTATTGGTCTCCGAAGCAAGAAAGACAACTTGGTGAGCTTTCTTCCGTGGCTGGCTGGGCCCAGCATTTATTACCCATCCCTAGTCGCCCTTGAGAAGGTGGTGGTGAGCTGCCTTCTTGAACCGCTGCAGTCCATGTGGTGTAGGTACACCCACAGTGCTGTTAGGGAGGGAGTTCCAGGATTTTGACCCAGCGACAGTGAAGGAACAGCCGATATTTTTCCCAGTCAGGATGGTGAGTGACTTGGAGGGGAACTTCCAGGTGGTGGTGGTTCCCATCTCTCTGCTGCCCTTGTCCCTCTAGATGGTCGTGGTCGTGGGTTTGGAAGGAGCTGTCGAAGGAGATGACGATGTCAGGCTGTTGCTTGACTGGTCTGTGGGACAGCTTTTGGCACCAGTCCCAGATATTAGTGAGGAGAACTTTACAGTGTTGACAGGGCTGGTCTTGCCATTGTCGTTTCCGGTGCCTAGGTCGACTCTGGTTTTATTCCTTTTTTGAATTTGTAATAGTTTGATACAACTAAGTGGCTCGCTCAGCCATTTCAGAGGGCAGTTATGAATCAACCACATTTCTGTGGATCTGGAGTCATGTGTAGGCCAGACCAGGTAAGGAGGGTAGATTTCCTTCCCTAAAGGACATTAGTGAACCAGATGGGTCAGTACTAAGTGTCAGTACTGAGGGAGTGCTGCACTGTCAGAGGGTCAGTGCTGAGGGAGTGCTGCACTGTCAGAGGGTCGGTACTGAGGGAGTGCTGCACTGTCAGAGGGTCAGTACTGAGGGAGTGCTGCACTGTTGGAGGGTCAGTACTGAGGGAGTGCTGCACTGTTGGGAGGGTCACTACTTAGGGAGTGCTGCACTGTCAGAGGGTCAGTACTGAGGGAGTGCTGCACTGTCAGAGAGTCAGTACTGAGGGAATTCTGCACTGTTGGAGGGTCAGCACTGAGGGAGTGCTGCACTGTCAGAGAGTCAGTACTGAGGGAATTCTGCACTGTTGGAGGGTCAGCACTGAGGGAGTGCTGCACTGTCAGAGGGTCAGTACTGAGGGAGTGCTGCACTGTCAGAGAGTCAGTACTGAGGGAATTCTGCACTGTTGGAGGGTCAGCACTGAGGGAGTGCTGCACTGTCAGAGAGTCAGTACTGAGGGAGTGCTGCACTGTGGGAGGGTCAGCACTGAGGGAGTGCTGCACTGTCAGAGGGTCAGTACTGAGGGAGTGCCGCACTGTTGGAGGGTCAGTACTGAGGGAATGCTGCACTGTCGGAGGGTCAGTACTGAGGGAGTGCTGCACTGTCGGAGGGTCAGTACTGAGGGAGTGCTGCACTGTTGGGAGGGTTACTACTTAGGGAGTGCTGCACTGTTGGAGGGTCAGTACTGAGGGAGTTTTGCATGGGTGGAGGGTCAGTACTGAGGGAGCACCACACTGTCAGAGACACTGTCTTTCAAATGAGTGCATGGCAAGGATCCCATGGCCACGATTTTCTAAAGAGCAGGATACTTCTCAAGCAGCACCACTAAAATAGATGACCTGCTCTTTAACACACTGCCTTTTGTGGGATCTTGCTATGCGTAGGTTGGCTGGCACATTGATATGACATCATTTCATAAAAATCACCGGCTGTGCGGTATTTTGGAATGTCCTTAGGTTGTGAGAGATTTCCAATGGTGAAGAGGAACTTTAACCAACCACATTCTGTTGTCCTTCTCCCCCCAATCGGCAGGTTGCTATCAAGATCATCCCGATGTCTCAAACATCGCAGCACCAGACCCGACGGTGCCTGTCCCGGGAGATAAATGCTCTGCAGACGACCTACAAGCACCCGAATGTGGTATGACTGAGACACTCTGTCCGCCCAGCCCTCTCCCTGTCGACTCAGGAGAGATTGTACTGCCCGTATAAGATATAAGAATCATACATGATCCTGAGGGAGCTTGACAGGGTAGCAGCTGCGAGGATGGGGGGAATCTGGAACTAGGGGGGCACAGTTTCAAAATAAGAGGATTCCCATTGAAGATGGAGTTGAGGAGAATGTTTTTTTTCTCTCAGGGGGTCATTAGTCTGTGGAATCCCCTTCCCCAGAGAGCAGTTACAGACTGGGTCACTGAATTTAATCGGGACTGAGTTAGTCAGATTTTTGATTGACAAGGGTTATGGGAAGGGGGGGGAACAGACAGGAAAGTGAAGTTAAGGCCACAATCAGATCAGCCACGACCTTATTGAATGGTGGAGCAGGCTCGAAGGGCCGAATGGCCTACTTCTGCTCCTTGTTCTGGTGTTCTTGTAGCTCAGTGGGGTCAGCACTTTCAGTATCAGTGTCCTGGACCAGATCCTCCACACTCCTGATCAGGAAGAGGCTGCACGGGGTCCTTGGGTTCATGTTCCTGGGGATGTGGAAGGCAACGTATCAATGCAGATTCTCCCTGTCCTTTGTGACAGTCAGTGACTCCCCTGCCAGACACACCCAGCCTCTGGCCCGTAGGAGACTGACCATCACTCTTCAGGACCAGTTGGAACTGGTGGGTAAACATCATCCTCTCCCCCATCGCCCCCCTCCCTAACGATCCAGTGACAACCCCCAATGGAAAGGGCCCACTGTGTGCAGGGTGTGTGATACCCGCCATGGTCGATTAGCCCAGTGACAGTTGGTTGTTGAGCTCGTGGGAGACAGTGCCTTCAGCATGTTGGGTTGGGGAGGTCAGGATTGGGGGGGAATAAATAAAAGAGATTAACTCTCGTCCTCTCTCTCCCATCCCCTCCTCTCTCTCCCTTCTCCATCTCCCTTTTCCTCTCCATGCCCTCCCTCCCTCTCCACACTCCTTCTCTCCCAACTCCCCCACTTTCCCCTCCCCCTCTATCGTCTCTGTCCTCGCTCTTCTACCTCTCTCCCCCCATCCCTCCCTCCCTTCATTCTCTCTCTCTCTAACTCTCCGCCTCTCCACCTCTCTCTCCCATTCTCTCCCCCTTCCCTCTCTCCTTCCCTTTCTTCCTCTCTCCCTCTATCTCACTCTCTCCCTCTCCCCCACCTTTCCCTCCCACTCTCCCCCTCCTGCTCTCTCTCTCTT
>NW_027597243.1:12500-91916 GCF_964194155.1 Cetorhinus maximus
TATGTACAACTTAACTCGGTACTGACCCTCCCACAGTGGGGTGCTCCCTCAGTACTGACCCTCCGACAGTGCAGCACTCCCTCAGTACTGACCCTCTGACAGTGCAGCACTCCCTCAGTACTGACCCTCCGACAGTGCGGCACTCCCTCAGTACTGACCCTCCGACAGTGCGGCACTCCCTCAGTACTGACCCTCCGAGAGTGCGGCACTCCCTCAGTACTGACCCTCCGACAGTGCAGCACTCCCTCAGTACTGACCCTCCGACAGTGCAGCACTCCCTCAGTACTGACCCTGTGACAGTGCAGCACTCCCTCAGTATTGACCCTGTGACAGTGCGGCACTCCCTCAGTACTGACCCTCCGACAGTGCGGCACTCCCTCAGCACTGACCCTCCGACAATACTGATATTTGGCAGAAGAGACTGAGGAAACCTGTGTGAGTGACAGTCAGTCTGTTCCTATCATTTCCCTGATAACTGACACCCGCACTCCAACATGAAACAGTCACTGTGCAGATTCCACACGTCTCCCACCCTCTCCGCCAGTCTCCGTCAGCTCAATGTTTACAACACAAATGTTCAATGCGACAAGAGCCAAGGTCACATTCCTGCTCTCTCGTCGGTCACCAAGTCAATGTGGAGCAGGGGAGTTTTTTTTCCCAATGTCCTGGGTATTATTTAAACCTCAGCAAGTATCAGTAAAGCACAAATTATCTGGTCGCCATCACATTGCTGTTTGTGGGAGCTTGCTGTGCGCAAGTTGGCCGCCACATTTCCTACCTTACCACAGTGACTGCACATCAACAAGTTCTGGTGAACTGTAAAGAGTTTTGAGATGTCCTGAGGTGGGGAAAGGAAATGTAGGTTCATTCTCCCTCAGGATGTGAAGGCATTGGAGAGGAAGCCAAAAAGATTCACGAGAACAGTTCCAGGGACGAGGAACTTCGGTTATGAAGATCGATTGGAGAAGCTGGGACCATTTTCCTCGGGGAAGAGAGGGCTGAGGGGAGATTTGATGCGGGTATCCAAACTCATGAGGGGTCCGGGCAGATTGGAGAGGGAGAAACTGTTCCCATTGATGAAAGGGTCAGGAAGCAGAGGGAAGAAGTTTAAAATAACTGGCAAGAGAAGCAAAAGTGAGAGAAGGAGAAACTTTTTCACGCAGCGAGTGGTTAGGATCTGGAGGGCGCTGTCGGAGGGGGTGGTGGAGTCAGGTTCAATTGAAGCATTCAAGAAGGAATTAGACTTATCTGAAAAGTAAGGATTGTCAGGGGTTACAGGGGGAAGACGGACGAATGGTACTGAGGGAATTGCTCTTTCAGAGAGTCAGTGCAGACATTATGGGCCAAATGGGCTCCTTCTGTGCTGTAAAAATTCCGTCAATTCTCCTGCTCTTCTTTAGAATAGTGACTATGGGATCTTTTACATCCAACAGAAAGCACATGGAGTTAACTATATTACACGATGGATGGCAGCTCCAACAGTGTAGCTCTCCATCAGTACTGACCCTCCAACAGTGTAGCACTCCCTCAGTACTGACCCTCCGACAGTGCAGCACTCCCTCAGTACTGACCCTGTGACAGGGCAGCACTCCCTCAGTACCGACCCTCCGACAGTGCAGCACTCTCTCAGTACTGACCCTCTGACAGTGCAGCATTCCCTCAGCACTGACCCTCTGACAGTGCAGCATTCCCTCAACACTGACCCTCTGACAATGCAGCGCAGCACTCCCACAGTGCTGACCCTCTGACAGTGTAGCCCTCCCTCAGTACTGACCCTCTGACAGTGTAGCTCTCCCTCAGTACTGACCCTCTGACAGTGCAGCACCCCCTCAGTACTGACCCTCTGACAGTGTAGCCCTCCCTCAGTACTGACCCTCTGACAGTGTAGCTCTCCCTCAGTACTGACCCTCCGACAGTGCGGCGCTCCCTCGGTACTGACCCTCTGACAGTGCAGCTCTCCCTCAGTACTGACCCTCTGACAGTGCGGCACTCCCTCAGTACTGATCCTCTGTCAGTGCAGCACTCCCTCAGCACTGACCCTCTGACAGTGTAGCTCTCCCTCAGTACTGACCCTCTGACAGTGTAGCTCTCCCTCAGTGCTGACCCTCTGACAGTGTAGCACTCCCTCAGTACTGACCCTCTCACAGTGCAGCACCCCCTCAGTACTGACCCTCTGACAGTGTAGCTCTCCCTCAGTACTGACCCTCTGACAGTGCAGCTCTCCCTCAGTACTGACCCTCTGACAGTGCAGCACTCCCTCAGAACTGACTGTCTGACAGTGCAGCACTCCTTCAGCACTGACCTGCTGACAGTGTAGCTCTCCCTCAGTACTGACCCTCTGACAGCGCAGCACTCCCTCAGTACTGACCCTGTGACAGCGCAGCACTCCCTCAGTACCGACCCTCCGACAGTGCAGCACTCTCTCAGTACTGACCCTCTGACAGTGCAGCATTCCCTCAGCACTGACCCTCTGACAGTGCAGCATTCCCTCAGCACTGACCCTCTGACAATGCAGCGCAGCACTCCCACAGTGCTGAGCCTCTGACAGTGTAGCCCTCCGTCAGTACTGACCCTCTGACAGTGTAGCTCTCCCTCAGTACTGACCCTCCGACAGTGCGGCGCTCCCTCGGTACTGACCCTCTGACAGTGCAGCTCTCCCTCAGTCCTGACCCTCTGACAGTGCAGCACTCCATCAGTACTGTCCCTCTGACAGTGCAGCTCTCCCTCAGTGCTGACCCTCTGACAGTGTAGTTCTCCCTCAGTACTGACCCTCTGACAGTGCAGCACTCCCTCAGTGCTGACCCTCTGACAGTGTGGCTCTCCCTCAGTACTGACCCTCTGACAGTGTGGCTCTCCCTCAGTACTGACCCTCCGACAGTGCGGCACTCCCTCAGTACTGACCCTCTGACAGTGCAGCTCTCCCTCAGTACTGTCCCTCTGACAGTGTAGCTCTGCCTCAGTACTGACTCTCTGACAGTGTAGCTCTCCCTCTGTGCTGACCCTCCGACAGTGCAGCACTCCCTCAGTGCTGACCCTCTGACAGTGCAGGACTCCCTCAGTACTGACCCTCTGACAGTGCAGCTCTCCCTCAGTACTGACCCTCCGACAGTGCAGCATTCCCTCAGTGCTGACCCTCTGACAGTGTAGCTCTCCCTCAGTGCTGACCCTCCGACAGTGTAACTCTCCCTCTGTACTGACCCTCCGACAGTGCAGCATTCCCTCAGTGCTGACCCTCTGACAGTGTAGCTCTCCCTCAGTACTGACCCTCCGACAGTGCGGCACTCCCTCAGTACTGACCCTCTGACAGTGCAGCACTCCCTCAGTACTTACCCTCTGACAGTGCAGCACTCCCTCTGTGCTGACCCTCCGACAGTGCAGCATTCCCTCAGCACTGACCCTCTGACAGTGCAGCTCTCCCTCAGTACTGTCCCTCTGACAGTGTAGCTCTGCCTCAGTACTGACTCTCTGACAGTGTAGCTCTCCCTCTGTGCTGACCCTCCGACAGTGCAGCACTCCCTCAGTGCTGACCCTCTGACAGTGCAGGACTCCCTCAGTACTGACCCTCTGACAGTGTAGCTCTCCCTCAGTGCTGACCCTCCGACAGTGTAACTCTCCCTCTGTACTGACCCTCCGACAGTGCAGCATTCCCTCAGTGCTGATCCTCTGACAGTGTAGCTCTCCCTCAGTACTGACCCTCCGACAGTGCGGCACTCCCTCAGTACTGACCCTCTGACAGTGCAGCACTCCCTCAGTACTGACCCACTGACAGTGTAGCTCTGCCTCAGTACTGACTCTCTGACAGTGTAGCTCTCCCTCTGTGCTGACCCTCCGACAGTGCAGCATTCCCTCAGCACTGACCCTCTGACAGTGCAGCACTCCCTCAGTACTGACTCTCTGACAGTGTAGCTCTCCCTCTGTGCTGACCCTCCGACAGTGTAGCACTCCCTCAGTACTGACCCTCTGACAGTGTGGCTCTCCCTCAGTACTGACCCTCTGACAGTGTAGTACTCCCTCAGTACTGACCCTCTGATAGTCCGGCTTTCCCTCAGTCCTGACCCTCTGACAGTGCAGCACTCCATCAGTACTGTCCCTCTGACAGTGCAGCTCTCCCTCAGTGCTGACCCTCTGACAGTGTAGCTCTCCCTCAGTACTGACCCTCTGACAGTGCAGCACTCCCTCAGTGCTGACCCTCTGACAGTGTGGCTCTCCCTCAGTACTGACCCTCTGACAGTGCAGCACTCCCTCAGTACTGACTGTCTGACAGTGCAGCACTCCCTCAGCACTGACCTGCTGACAGTGTAGCTCTCCCTCAGTACCGACCCTCTGACAGCGCAGCACTCCCTCAGTACTGACCCTGTGACAGCGCAGCACTCCCTCAGTACCGACCCTCCGACAGTGTAGCTCTCCCTCAGTACTGACCCTCTGACAGTGCAGCACTCCCTCAGTACTGACCCTCTGACAGTGTAGCTCTCCCTCAGTGCTGACCCGGTGACAATGCAGGACTCCCTCAGTGCTGACCCTCTGACAGTGTGGCTCTCCCTCAGTGCTGACCCTCTGACAGTGCAGCATTCCCTCAGCACTGACCCCCTGACAGTTCAGCATTCCCTCAGTACTGACCCTCTGACAGTGCAGCACTCCCTCAGTGCTGACCCTCTGACAGTGTAGCTCTCCCTCAGTACTGACCCTCTGACATTGTAGCTCTCCCTCAGTACTGACCCTCTCACAGTGCAGCTCTCCCTCAGTACTGACCCTCTGACAGTGCAGCACTCCCTCAGTACTGACCCTCTGACAGTGTGGCTCTCCCTCAGTGCTGACCCTCTGACAGTGCAGCATTCCCTCAGTACTGACCCTTCCGACAGTGCAGCTCTCCCTCAGTACTGACCCTCTGACAGTGCAGCACTCCCTCAGTCCTGACCCTCTGACAGTGCAGCACTCCCTCAGTACCGACCCTCCGACAGTGCAGCACTCCCTCAGTACTGACCCTCTGACAGTGCAGCACTCCCTCAGTGCTGACCCTCTGACAGTGTAGCTCTCCCTCAGTACTGACCCTCTGACAGTGCAGCACTCCCTCAGTGCTGACCCACTGACAGTGTGGCTCTCCCTCAGTACTGACCCTCTGACAGTGTAGAACTCCCTCAGTACTGACCCTCTGATAGTGCGGCTCTCCCTCAGTACTGACCCTCTGACAGTGCAGCACTCCCTCAGTGCTGACCCTCTGACAGTGTGGCTCTCCCTCAGTCCTGACCCTCTGACAGTGCAGCACTCCCTCAGTACCGACCCTCCGACAGTGCAGCACTCCCTCAGTACTGACCCTCTGACAGTGCAGCACTCCCTCAGTGCTGACCCTCTGACAGTGTAGCTCTCCCTCAGTACTGACCCTCTGACAGTGCAGCATTCCCTCAGTACTGACCCTTCCGACAGTGCAGCTCTCCCTCAGTACTGACCCTCTGACATTGCAGCACTCCCTCAGTCCTGACCCTCTGACAGTGCAGCACTCCCTCAGTGCTGACCCTCTGACAGTGTAGCTCTCCCTCAGTACTGACCCTCTGACAGTGCAGCATTCCCTCAGTACTGACCCTTCCGACAGTGCAGCTCTCCCTCAGTACTGACCCTCTGACAGTGCAGCACTCCCTCAGTCCTGACCCTCTGACAGTGCAGCACTCCCTCAGTACCGACCCTCCGACAGTGCAGCACTCCCTCAGTACTGACCCTCTGACAGTGCAGCACTCCCTCAGTGCTGACCCTCTGACAGTGTAGCTCTCCCTCAGTACTGACCCTCTGACAGTGCAGCACTCCCTCAGTGCTGACCCACTGACAGTGTGGCTCTCCCTCAGTACTGACCCTCTGACAGTGTAGAACTCCCTCAGTACTGACCCTCTGATAGTGCGGCTCTCCCTCAGTACTGACCCTCTGACAGTGCAGCACTCCCTCAGTGCTGACCCTCTGACAGTGTGGCTCTCCCTCAGTACTGACCCTGTGACAGTGCAGCACCCCCTCAGTGCTGACCCTCTGACAGTGCAGCACCCCCTCAGTGCTGACCCTCTGACAGTGCAGCACCCCCTCAGTGCCGACCCTCTGACAGTGCAGCACTCCCTCAGTACTGACCCTCTGACAGTGCAGCACTCCCTCAGTGCTGTCCCTCTGACAGTGCAGCAGTCCCTCAGTACTGACCCTCTGACAGTGCAGCACTACCTCAGTACTGACCCTGTGACAGTGCAGCACTCCCTCAGTACTGACCCTCTGACAGTGTGGCACCCCCTCAGTACTGGAATGGGAGATCCAGTCCGGATTTTGTGCTCGAGTCTCTGGAACTTAAACCTACCATCTTCTGATTCCGAGGCAAGAGACTGAGCGAGCGACCCGTTGGACCACAGCTCGCAGTGATCGAGCCTTTTCGAGGCAGCTTTGTTCAACTGTAGAACAGCCTAGGGTGAATCAACTACAAAGATAAAAACAAAAAGCTAAAAACTACTGCGGATGCTGGAAATCCAAAACAAAAACAGAATTACCTGGAAAAACTCAGCAAGTCTGGCAGCATCGGTGGAGAAGAAAAGAGTTGACGTTTCGGGTCCACACGACCCTTCAACAGAACTGAAGTATAGTTAGGAGAGGGGTGAAATATAAGCTGGTTTAAGGTGGGGGGTCCAGTCCCTTCCCACCTACATCCGTGATTCCTCTGACACCTTACATCACATCAACAATTTCCAGTTCCCTGGCCCCAACCGCTTCCTCTTCACCATGGATGTCCAATCCCTCTACACCTCCATCCCCCACCAGGATGGTCTGAGGGCCCTTAGCTTCTTCCTTGAACAGAGGCCCCAACAATCCCCATCCACCACTACTCTCCTCCGTCTGGCTGAACTTGTTCTCACACTGAACAATTTCTCCTTTAACTCCTCTCACTTCCTCCAAATAAAAGGTGTGGCTATGGGTACCCGCATGGGCCCCAGCTATGCCTGTCTCTTTATGGGGTATTTGGAACATTCCTTGTTCCAGTCCTACTCCGGCCCCCTCCCACAACTCTTTCTCCGGTACATCGATGATTACTTCGGTGCTGCTTCATGCTCTCGTCGGGACCTGGAAAAATTTATTAATTTTGCTTCCAATCTCCACCCCTCCATCATCTTCACATGGTCCATCTCTGACACTTCTCTTCCCTTCCTTGACCTCTCTGTCTCAATTTCTGATGATAGACTGTCCACCAATATCCATTACAAGCCTACCGACTCCCACAGCTACCTCGACTACAGCTCCTCACACCCCGCTTCCTGTAAGGACTCCATCCCATTCTCTCAGTTCCTTCGCCTCCGTCGCATCTGTTCTGATGACGCTACCTTCAAAAACAGCTCCTCTGACATGTCCTCCTTCCTTAACCGAGGTTTTCCATCCACGGTCGTTGACAGGGCCCTCAACCGTGTCCGGCCCATATCCCGCGCATCCTCCCTCACGCCTTCTCCTCCTTCCCAGAAACATGATAGGGTCCCCCTTGTCCTCACTTATCACCCCACCAGCCTCCGCATTCAAAGGATCATCCTCCGCCATTTCCGCCAACTCCAGCATGATGCCACCACCAAACACATCTTCCCTTCACCCCCCTTGACGGCATTCCGTAGGGATCGTTCCCTCCGGGACACCCTGGTCCACTCCTCCATCACCCCCTACTCCTCAACCCCCACTTACGGCACCTCCCCATGCCCACGCAGAAGATGCAACACCTGCCCCTTCACTTCCTCTCTCCTCACCGTCCAAGGGCCCAAACACTCCTTTCAAGTGAAGCAGCATTTCACTTGCATTTCCCCTAACTTAGTCTACTGCATTCGTTGCTCCCAATGCGGTCTCCTCTACACTGGAGAGACCAAACGCAAACTGGGCGACCGTTTTGCGGAACACCTGCGGTCTGTCCGCAAGAAAGACCCAAACCTCCCTGTCGCTTGCCATTTTAACACTCCACCCTGTTCTCTTGCCCACATGTCTGTCCTTGGCTTGCTGCATTGTTCCAGTGAAGCCTAACGCAAACTGGAGGAACAGCACCTCATCTTCCGACTAGGCACTTTACAGCCTTCCGGGCTGAATATTGAATTCAACAACTTTAGATCTTAAACTCCCCTCCCCCCCACCCCCACCCCGTTTCTTCCCCCCCCACCCCACCCCCTGGCTTTTTTTTCAATAATTTATATAGATTCTTCTTTCCCCACCTATTTCCATTATTTTTAAATCTAAAACTAAAACCTTTAGTCTTTCCACCCCACCCCCACTAGAGCTGTACTTTGAATATCCTGTCTTCCATTCTTAATTAGCACTTTTCTCAGACAAAGACCACCACCTTCAACACCTCTTTGACCCTTTTGTCTGTGACATCTTTTGATTATCTGCTCATCTCCACAATCATCACACCCTCAACGTGTCTCTTCCCCCCCCCATCCACCTTAAACCAATTTATATTTCTCCCTTCTTCTAATCTATGCTCCAGTTCTGCCGAAGGGCCATGGAGGCTCGAAACGTTAACTGATTTCTTCTCCGCCGATGCTGCCAGACTTGCTGAGTTTTTCCAGGTAATTCTGTTTTTGTTTAGGGTGAATCAACTGATCGCTGTCAATAAAGGCTTTATTTTTCCTTTGTCTTTGGTATGCATGTGTCGCTGGCTGGGCCAGCAGTTATTGCCCATCCCTAGTTGCCCTTGAGGAGGTGGGGCTATCTATACCTTGCTTGTCCTGCTCTCCACTCTTAACTAGCACATTCTTTTAGATAATATCACCACCTTCAACACCTCTTTGTTCTTTTGTCTGTGACATCTTTTGATTCTCTGCTCCTATCACTGCTTGCTTGTCCCAACAACCCCCCCACCCCTTTAACCAGCTTATATTTCACCCCTTTCCTATTTCTACTCAGTTCTGTTGAAGGGTTGTGAGGACTCGAAACGTCAACTCTTTTCTTCTCCATCGATGCTGCCAGACCTGCTGAGTTTTTCAAGGTATTTCTGTTTTTGTACAGATTTTGCTTGTCCTGCTTTCTATCCTTAATTAGCACATTTCTTAGATAATATCACCACCTTCAACATCTCTCTGTCCTTTTGTCTATGACATCTTTTGGCTATCTCCACCTATCACTGGCCCTCTATCCAGCTCTACCTGTCCCACCCCCCCTTAAACCAGCTTATATTTCACCTCTTTTCTATTTTTCCTTAGTTCTGTTGAAGAGTCATTCGGACTCGAAACATTAACTGTGTTCCTCTCCGCAAATGCTGTCAGACCTGCTGAGTTTTTCCAGGTATTTTTATTTTTTGTTTTGCAATATAAATCATCCTGACGGCCTTGATGCTGAAACTGAGTTCCTGTCATGGAAATCAACCCTGCTCTGTCCTGAAGAATATTCTAGATAGTATTTGTGCAGCAGTTTGCATTACATAACGCCTTTAACTTGGTAAAACATCCTGAGGCGCTTGGCAGCCAGGAGCGTAATCCAACGAAACACTGAGCCATGTAAAGAGATTATTAAGTCAGGGTGACCAAAGTCCTGGTCCAAGGTTTAGGTTTTAAGGAGCGGTAGAGAGGTCGAGTGGCATAGCAAGGAAATTCCGGAGCCTGGGGCCTAGGCAGATGAAGGCATGGCCACGAATAGCAGAACAATTAAAATCAGGGAAGCTCAAGTGACCAGGATGAGAGGAGCACAGAGATCTCAGAGAGTTGTAGGGCCGGAGGAGATTACAGAGATAGGGAGGGGTGAGGTCATGGAGAGATTTGGAAATTTTAAAATCATAGCGTTGCCTGACTGGGAGTTGGTGTAGCTCGGCGAGCACAGGGGTGATGGGAGAACCGAGATGTTGGAAACCTTTTTGGAAATTCTATTTGGGGGAGAATGCAAGGAGAAGGCTGGCAGGGTCTTGGTGTCTGTACCACCCCCAGCCCAGTAAGAGGCAATGCATAGGAATGTTAGACAGGGGGGTCAGGATGAATAGGGGCCAATCAACACCCGGTCCTGTTGAATTTTATCCCCACTATCTTTCACTGTCATCATAGACCTGGTTTTCTCCGGGATCGTGTTGTGTCAGCCGTGAGGATTCCATTACAGGGATCCCTCCCAATAACCAATAACATCGCACCTCCCCATCCCTCCCAACAGCCAATAACATCGCCCCTCCCCATCCCTCCCAACAGCCAATAACATCGCCCCTCCCCATCCCTCCCATGATCCTGTCTCCCCCTCCCCACCAACCCGCCTGATCTTGTCTCCCCCTCCCCACCAACCCGCCTGATCCTGTCCCCCCCTCCCCACCAACCCGCCTGATCCTGTCCCCCCCCTTCCACACTAACCCGCCTGATCCTGTGCCCCCCTCCCCACCAACCCGCCCAACTCTGTCCCCCCCTCCCCACCAACCCGCCTGATCCTGTCCCCCCCCTCCACACTAACCTGCCTGATCCTGTCTCCCCCTCCCCACCAACCCGCCTGACTCTGTCCCCGCCTCCCCACCAACCCGCCCAACTCTGTCCCCCCCTCCCCACCAACCCGCCTGATCCTGTCCCCCCCCTCCACACTAACCTGCCTGATCCTGTCTCCCCCTCCCCACCAACCTGCCTGACTCTGTCCCCCACTCCCCACCAACCCGCCCAACTCTGTCCCCCCCTCCCCACCAACCCGCCTGACTCTGTCCCCCCCTCCCCACCAACCCGTCCAACTCTGTCCCCCCCTCCCCACCAACCCGCCTGACTCTGTCCCCCCCTCCCCACCAACCCGTCCAACTCTGTCCCCCCCTCCCCACCAACCCGCCTGACTCTGTCCCCCCCTCCCCACCAACCCGTCCAACTCTGTCCCCCCCTCCCCACCAACCCGTCCAACTCTGTCCCCACCTCCCCACCAACCCGCCTGACTCTGTACCCCCCTCCCCACCAACCTGCCTGATCCTGTCCCCCCCTCCCCACCAACCCGCCTGACCCTGTGGGTAATGGTTTTCCGGTTGTCACTCCTCAGATTTCGGCTTGGCCACCAGATGCAGGAAGAACAGTCTGATGAGCACCTTCTGTGGCTCGATGCCATACACGGCACCAGAGATCCTCCAAGGCCAGAGGTACAAGGGAGAACACGCAGACATATGGAGCATGTAAGAGCAGAGAAACACATCCCAACTTAATTGTTCCTTAATCCCTGATGTTCCACTGTCCTCGCTCTCTCTCTCTCTCTCTCTCTACAACATCTGTAGCTTCTGGTTTCCCCTTGACCTTGTCACCCGCAGAATTGGCTGTCGAATGGTTGAAAACTCTCCTGTCCCACACTGAAGTGTTTCTGCCCTCTGCCATGACAGTGTGATCAGTTTATGTATTGTTCTCTCTCTTCCCCCTCCCCCAGGGGTGTTGTCCTATACGCAATGGTTACTGGAAAACTTCCATTCACCGAATTCCAACCTGGTAAACTGCTGGAGGAGATAAAATGTGGCGTACTTTACCATGAGCGTTTGTCAACAGGTAACTACCTCCCTGCTTAAACCCTTTGATTGTTTTAAATGGACCAATCAGTCTCTCGTGGCATTGCCCAATGGGGAGTTCCAGCTAAAGGGTGGGGGGGAGTGGGGGTTAATTCTCCCTCTCTATTGCGGTAACTTTTGGTAGAAACATCATTCACAGGGAGATTCCCAGGGGAGGTGGGGGTTAGTGATTTAATTGATTCCCTCCTTACTATTAATTCCTTTGCATTTTGAATGGAAATTGTCTATGTGAACGCGTCACGGTGTAATTACAGACTCCTACCAGTGGTGGTGCTGCTGCGCTGCCTGTAGAGGCAGGAAGCTGTCATTAGACTGTGACCAGTCCACGTAATTCAATCTCAGGGTGTGGGCATTGCTGGAAATGCCAGCAATTATTGCCCATCCCTAATTGCCCTTCATCGAGTAGCTTACTGGGCCACTTCAGAGGGCGGCTAAATGGCGTTGGTCTGGAGTCACATATATAACAGATCAGGTAAGGGTGGCAGTTTTTGCTCCCTAAAGGACATTTGTGAACCAGTTGGGATTTTACCCTCCGGAGCTGCTGACCCAATGTTAATGCGGCTGTGGTTCAAGCAATGTGAACAATTGGCCAGAGCACGTCCCAGTCGCCCTATACCCTAGGGGTCTGATATTCCCCTGTGGATGGTTTATTATCTTTTTAAGTATAAACAGTCGCTTGTTAGTACAGAACTTGAATATCACTGAAAAGAGAGACATGCTGTCGAATCTTTTCATCTTGCACTCATCAGGACAAACACAAGAATGCCAAATTTCAAACAATCACAATAATACACGCTACAGGAGAAAAGGCTGCTGATTGGTTGGCAAGTCGACTCTGATTGGCCGAGGCATTGCCATGGAGAATGCAATGGCAAACTATGGGCTCCCCAAGCTCTCAGATAATACAAAAAAAGGTGCAAGGCTTGAACATATTCCTCCTGTTTGCAGAGAACGGGTCCCTGGGTGTGATTGTACGTTGCTGGGTGTGATTGTACGTTGCTGGGTGTGATTGTACGTTGCTGGGTGTGATTGTACGTTGCTGGGTGTGATTGTACGTTGCTGGGTGTGATGGTACGTTGCTGGGTGTGATTGTACGTTGCTGGGTGTGATTGTACGTTGCTGGGTGTGATTGTACGTTGCTGGGTGTGATTGTACGTTGCTGGGTGTGATTGTACGTTGTTGGGTGTGATGGCACGTTGCTGGGTGTGATTGTACGTTGCTGGGTGTGATTGTACGTTGCTGGGTGTGATTGTACGTTGCTGGGTGTGATTGTACGTTGTTGGGTGTGATTGTACGTTGCTGGGTGTGATTGTACGTTGCTGGGTGTGATTGTACGTTGCTGGGTGTGATTGTACGTTGCTGGGTGTGATTGTACGTTGTTGGGTGTGATTGTACGTTGCTGGGTGTGATTGTACGTTGCTGGGTGTGATTGTACGTTGCTGGGTGTGATGGTACGTTGCTGGGTGTGATGGTACGTTGCTGGGTGTGATGGTACGTTGTTGGGTGTGATGGTACGTTGTTGGGTGTGATGGTACGTTGTTGGGTGTGATTGTACGTTGTTGGGTGTGATTGTACGTTGCTGGGTGTGATTGTACGTTGCTGGGTGTGATTGTACGTTGCTGGGTGTGATGGTACGTTGCTGGGTGTGATGGTACGTTGCTGGGTGTGATGGTACGTTGTTGGGTGTGATGGTACGTTGTTGGGTGTGATGGTACGTTGTTGGGTGTGATTGTACGTTGCTGGGTGTGATTGTAAGTTGCTGGGTGTGATTGTACGTTGTTGGGTGTGATGGTACGTTGCTGGGTGTGATGGTACGTTGTTGGGTGTGATGGTACGTTGTTGGGTGTGATTGTGCGTTGCTGGGTGTGATTGTACGTTGCTGGGTGTGATTGTACGTTGCTGGGTGTGATTGTACGTTGCTGGGTGTGATTGTACGTTGCTGGGTGTGATTGTACGTTGCTGGGTGTGATTGTACGTTGCTGGGTGTGATTGTACGTTGCTGCACGCAGGTCTAAATGAAAGATGAGCTCGACTGGTTTCCTTCACTAAAGTGTTTTGTTTTGGGTTTTGGTTTCTTTAGGGTTTGCCTGTTAGCCTAAGAATGCTACCATGGGCTGTTATTCGTAAAAAAACATTCTTGTTTATCTACAGATCTGTGTACATTTCAAGACAAGGTTGTATTTCTGCTTCCCACTAGATCTCAGTTACTTAATCATGTGATGTTGCACCATAGTTACATCAGTATCAGGTGCCCCTGATCGTAACCCTTTACTCTACATAAAGGATATTAGGACATTTTTACATTAGTCAACGATAGTTGTCATGGTCACCCACTAGCTTTATATTCCAGAGTTTATTAACTGAATTTAAATTCCACCAGTTGCCATTTGAACCCTTGACCCAGAGCATTAGCCTGGGCCTCTGCATTACTTAGTCTAGTGACATTACCACTTTACCACTGTCTTCACCCTATGGTCTCCCCCATTGCAAGGACCACCCCACTGATAACTAACGGGCGTGGGAGGCTCAGATTTGGACCACAGACCAGCAGCAGATGCAGCAAGATGTGAAGGAGTCTGTCCTAGAGGAAGATTACGAGGTGGGAATGAAGGTGCAGAATACCCAGTCTACCATGGATGGAAGACAAAGATACGATCAAAGATGACATTCCTTCAGGTCTTTTGAATGCTTAAGAAGCTGCTGTTTGGCAGTGTGTGGGATTTTGTGGCCATGGCTCTCTGTACCCTGGACAACCCAAAGCTCTGCCAGCCTCACCTGTTGCTGTACTGTAGTCAGCAACGTGTTGAACAGGGCATCTGTGACCTGAGCTGCCCATGACTCACCGAGTCTCCTGTGGATTATTAGAGACAAACCATCACTGAAGTTACCAGTCTAGAAGTAAATAACTAGGGCGAATTGAAAGTATTTACCTCCTTGGTGAGACGGTCTGCTCACACTGCTCCCCAGTGACTAGACCGCTCGTGGTAGACACAGTACCTGTCAACATCTATGGAATTCATTGCCACAGAAGGCTGTGGAAGCCAGGTCATTGAGTGTATTTAAGACGGAGATAGATAGGTTCTTGATTGGTAAGGGGATCAAAGGTTACGGGGAGAAGGCGGGAGAATGGGGTAGAGAAACTTATCAGCCATGATTGAATGGCGGAGCAGACTCGATGGGCCGATTGGCCTAATTTCTGCTCCTATGTCATATGGTCTTAACATAGGAACAGGAGGAGGCCATTCAGGCCCTCGAGTCTCTTCTGTCATTTTAATCAATCGTGGCTGATCTGTATCTCAACCCTATTTACCCACTTTTGCTCCATATTCTGATACCCTAACTCAACAGCATCCCAGCATCCACACCGTCCAGGGTGAGTTCCAAATTTCCACGACTCTTTCTGTGGAAGAAGCGCAGTTGACATGTTTGAAGTTTGGCATTTCTTGTGCTTGTCCTGATGATGAAATGCTTCAGCAACGAGACTCTCTTTTCAACAAGATCCTATTTCTGTACCAACAATTAACCCGATTTCCTTCATTCACCCCCTCCCCCAACCGTCACTCTCTCTCCAGCGGCTGATAGTAAAGCAAACTGGAGGCCCCAGAAGGCTGGCCCTCTTCTGAATTGCGAGGACTCCCCAACTTTTCCTCATGAGAGAAGTTAAAAGAAGAGAAAAACCGGGTGGAAAAATCCCCTCAAAACCCAGAACAGGAAATTTCCTGAACCAAATGTGTTTGTCTCGTATCTTCATACACATTTTTTCCCCCCCTTTGGGGAACAATGGGAAAGTGTGGGGTGAATTTCAATGTGTCTTGAACCATATTGTGAACATCTTCTGTGGCTGACAAGACCTGGGTGGGGCTTGAACCTTGAGTTTCTGACTCAAGGTCCACAACTCCTCCATGGACTGAGTGTGACCTGTAAAGATGGTGACTTTGTCTACGATGTGATCTTAGCTCCACTCTGGAATCAATCCAGCTCCCTCTTCAAAACAGAGATTCGACACACTTCCAGAGATCCTCTCTGGAAAATCACTAACATCTATTCATGCTTCTGCATAGTTTCGATGCATGTTACCTGGTTCTCCCCCAAACTGGAATAATCTGTCAATAGCAATCCAGCTTTACCATTATTTTATGGACCTCTGTCAGGTCATATCTAAGCTGGTCTAATAGACCTTGAGTCTACATGAGTAACTGAGGATCTTTAAGTGAGGGAACATTCTGAAAGCGCTCTGCTCCAACCCACCACGTGAAAGGATCAAACTGGATACAGTGCTCCAGACACAGTCTAAGCTGAGATCTTGGATAATGTACGTCAATTTGTACTGAATGAATCTGTAAGTACATCCCAGTTTGCTCTCTCCTACCACTGACTGAAGGAGATGCTGTGCTAACAAATAAAGTTAACACGGCTGAGATGTGGGCATAACCGGCAAGGCCAGTACTTTTGACCATTCCTAATTGCCTTTGAACTGAAGGCCACTTCAGAGCCAACCATGTTGCTGTGGGTCTGGAGTCACATGTAGGCCAGACCAGATAAGGATGGCAGATTTCCTTCCCTAAAGGGCATTAGTGAACCAGATGGGGTTTTTACAACAATCATTTCATGGTCACCATCAGCATTACTGAGATGAGTTTTCGATTCCAGGTTTGTCAATTGAATTTAAATTTCACCAGCTGCCCTGGTGGGATTTGAACCCTTGTGCTCAGAGCATGGGCCCAATTACTAGTCCAGTGACATTACCACTATGCCACCACCACCTTCCCAATCAAAGACTTATTATTTATTGATGTTTCTAAAAGTGTTTCCTTTCTGAATTGATTGACAAAGCCTGCCAAGATCTGATCGGTAAGATGCTACAGTGGAACCCGTCAGCCCGTCTTGCACTGAGTGAGATCCGCACACATCCCTGGATGCTGCCGGCCGCATCCTTCCTCTTCCAGAAGGTCAGAGTCTTCATGGACACTTCCTCGGAGAAGGAGCAACACAAAGAAACAACTGCCAAAGGTTTGCACGTTCGCTCTCTACTCTTGATGCTCAACTGAAGCCGGCTTGCCTCCGCGCCCAATGACCCACATCTGGCAACGCCTCCAATCTAAAATTCTCATCCTACTGTTTCTAGTCCCTCCATGGCCTCGCTCTTCTCCATCTCTGTAATCTGCCCAGCAATGCTTCCCTCAAAACCGCCTATTTCCACCTCCGTAACATTGCCTGACTTCACTTGTCGCAGCTCATCCGCTGCCAAAACCCTCACCTATGCCCTTGTTACCTCTGGACTTGACTATTCCAACGCGCTCCTGACTGCTCTCCCACATCCTACCCTCCGTAAACCTGAGGTCAACAAAAATTCTGCTGTCTGTTAACTCGCACCCGGTCCCATTCCCCTATCACCCCTGTGCTCACTGACCTACATTGGCTCCCGGTTAAGCAACGTCTTGATTTTAAAATTCTTGTCCTTGTTTTCAAATCCCTCTAACAATCCTGTGAGACATCTGTGCTCCTCTAATTCGGGTCTCTTGAGCATCCCCGATTTTAATCCCTCCACTATTGGTGGCCGTGCCTTCATTAGCCTAGGCCCCAAGCTCTGAAATTCCCTCCCTACGCCTCTCTCCCTCACCTTCCTCCTTTAAGACTCTCCTTAAAACCTACCTCTTTGACCAAGCTTTTGACTTGACCTAATATCTCCTTATGTAACGCAGTGTTGTATTTTGTTTTATAATGTTTCTGTGAAGCCCCTTGGGACATTTCATGGCATTAGAGGTGCCATATAAATATAAATTGTTGTTGAGACATCTGTGCTCCCCTAATTATGGCCTCAAGCACCCCCAATTTTAACTGCGTTATCATTGGCGGCTGTATCTTCAGCTGCTAAGGCTCTGAGCTCTGGAATCCCGAAACCTCTCTTTTCTCCTTTAAGATGCTCCTGAAAATCTACCTTTTTAAAACAAAGGTTTGGTCACCTGGCTCATTATTTCCTTTCTGGGCTATGGAGGCCCGTTTGAATAGGATAAAAGCTTTTAGAAATCGAGGCGTTGCCAAATCGAGAGCTAGTGTAGGTCAGTGAACACAGGGTGGCGGGTGAACGGGACTTGGTGCTAGTTAGGACAAACTACCAGTAGAGTTTTGGGAATTGGGGTCAGCTTTGTTCTCGGAGAATCTCTGAGCTTCACGATCACTTTTACCACGTACCAGCTATTTAATCGTTCCCAGCAGCCATCCCTGAATAATGAGAAGCTGGAAGGCAGTCTTGGTCTCCCGATAGCAGAGTGCCTGGCAGAGTTACTCGCTTGTAGAGCTCCTGATCTCAGTCTGAATCCAGTGTACGTGCAAATGGACATCGGGTGCAGACAGGATGAGAACATAAGAAACAGGAGGAGTAGCAGGCCATTTGGCCCCTTGAGCCTGCTCTGCCAGTCAATAAGATTGTGGCTGATCTGATTGTGGCCTTAACTCCACTCTCCTGTCTGCCCCCCAGAAGCCTCGACTCCCTTATTAATCAAAAACCTGTCTAACTCAGCCTTGAATATATTCAATGACCCAGCCTCCACCGCTCTCTGTGGAAGAGAATTCCAAAGACTAACCACCCTCTGCAGGAGGAAGTTCCTCCTCATTTCTGTCTTAAATGGGAGGCCCCTTATTTTGAAACTGTACCTCCTGGTTCTAGATACCCGTGTGAGGGGAAACATCCTCTCAGTATCTACCCTGTCAAGCTCCCTGACCAACACAAAGCGGCAGACAATGAGTGGGCCCTTGGGTGAGACACTACAGCACGAGTGAGGCCTCTGACAGTGCCCTGTAGTGAGCCAGTACCTTCAGCAGAGAAACTACTGGTGGAACAGAGTGGGGAGGAGGCTAATATTGTAACTGCCTTCGAGTGCAGTAATTAACAGCAACAAGTGCAGATTAATACCACACTTCTCTGATTTTCTTATAGAAGATTTAACGTAAACAGCAAAAGATTTGGGAGGGAGGTTATTGAAGCATAACAGCACAGAGGAAAGCCATTCGGCCCATCGTGCCTGTGCTGGCTGTTTTAGAGAGAGCTATCCAGTTAATCCCACCCCCCCCTTTCAGGATAGGAAGAATTTTTTTTTTTAATAACAGAGAGTTGTTGAATTCACTGTCGGATGGGATCTGCCTGGAGGCAGATTCAATGGTAATTGTCAAAAGTGAATTTGATTAATATTTGAAGGGAAAATTGTTTGCAGGGATATGGGGTTAGGGCGAGGGAGTGCGACAAAGAGCTGGGTCAAACAGCCTCTGTCTGACAACCCCCAGAACAGTGGAAATTCCACCACCGAGGGTATAACAGAGTATTTATCAGAATGTAAATTACTCCCCTTTTTTGGATTCTTCTGGACTTCAATCACCACCATCTGGTCCAACGAGAGAGTCATTGGTTGGGTGGTAGAGCTGCCAAGGGGAATTCCCTCTTGCACTGGAAGCATCAGGCCTCCACGACCCCTACAGCGGCACAGTTAAGAGCTGTGAACCGAGAACCAAGAACATGGGCCAGCCCTCGAACACCTCTGCAAGCCGATACACTGCAGGCCGCTCAGATCAATATCCAATACCACTCCTACTGCCCGACATTACCTCCTACCCAGTTTATTTTCACCAAGCTTTAATGACCTCAGAATGGGCCAAAGCGACTTACCAGTAATGAAGAACTTTGGTAATTAGGGAACGCGCGTGAGCCAATTTGCACTCAGCAAGCTCGCATGAACAACAATGAGGAAAACTGACCTGCTCAACTTCACATTAGTGTCACAGCAAGTTTTAATGTCCATCTAATAGGGCAGCTTGGGCCTCAATCTGGAAGGTGGCACCGCCAACACTGCAGCACTAACTCAGTACTGCACTGGAGTGTCAGCCTTGATCACGTGTGGAAGCTTTACATTATAAGGGGTGTCAGGAATAAGTCACAGGATTAATAGTGTGCCAGTAAGCAGACAGGAGCTTGGAAAGATGCTGATGCCCCTAGTTTGAGGCCTCAAAGTAACTTGCTCCCAGTGCGCTGCTGCTGAGGTGGACATGGACGGTTCAGAATGGCTCCACACCACCTCCTCCGAAATGGAAACACCCAACTTGGCTCAGACTCTCCTCCACCCCCCACCTCACCTTTGCTTCCCCAAAATAATGGCAAATATTGCAAACCCAATATGGGAATGACTGCCTTTTATTAGCAGAGTGCCAAGAGCCAGAACATCATCACCTCTCTCTGTAACCGGGGCCATCATTTGCTTTAATTGTCCTTTGGGATGTGGGCTTCGTTGGCTGGGCCAGCATTTATAGCCCATTCCTAATTGCCCTTGAGAAGGTGGTGGTGAGCTGCCTTCTTGAACCGCTGCAGTCCATATGGTGTAGGTGCACCCACAGTACTGTTAGGGAGGGAGTTCCAGGATTTTGTCCCAGCGACAGTGAAGGAACGGCGATATATTTCCAAGTCAGGGTGGTGAGTGGCTTGGAGCGGAACTTCCAGGTGGTGGTGTTCCCATGTATCTGCTGCCCTTGTCCTTCTAGATGGTAGTGGTTGTGGGAGCCTTGGTGAATTCCTGCAGTGCATCTTGTAGATGGTACACACACTGCTGCTACTGTGTGTCAGCGGTGGAGGGGAGTGGATGTCTTAAACTGAATGAAAGGGGCATACTGATTTGCTTCCGTTACAAAAAGATTTTTGTCCCTGTAGGAGGAGGAAATGATCCCGTGACAAGAAGCCCAAAGGGGAAGAAAGTTTTTATTATCTGTGATTCGAACGCGAGCAAGCTGAAACTCAAACTGGCGGCCGCTAGGCAGGTCTGCCCCGGCAGCAGTTCACCCCAGGAAGGGCAGGCCAAGCCCACATGCCCTCTGACTCCCAATCACCCGCCCAGGGGCGCCAAGAAACCAGCCAATCTCTTCACCATTATGCCAAGACCGCCCACAGCTGCCAAACCCGCTCGCAGCTTTAAGAGACCTGCCTCGGCCTCTAGGCTGAATCCGTGTCTGGCCAGGACACTGCCAGACTCTCAGGAAGGTGCCCGCTGTATGCGCATCTCCAAGTCGAGCCAGCGGATCAACCCAACAGCGGAGTACCTTCCGCAGCAGCTGAAAGGATTCTAGGGCGGGAGCTTCTCCAGAATCTGCGTCCTCTCCCTCTTTGATTAGTTTTAAATGAATCCACTGGCATTTACCAATTCTTGTATTAAGAGAAGTTGATCAATAAATAACAAGAAATGGCAGCCAGTCCGGTGCCAAAGAACAGGTTTCATTTACAGCTTCAGCAGGTAGCCTCACGCTCCCAAGAGCCTACAGCCACCTCCTCCCAGCTTAATACTTCTCTGTCTGTAACCCTGAACTGATGAGCACGCTCCATTGTCTATAATGGGTGAGTTTGTGTGAATAGGATGTACCTCCTACACAGCGAGGGGCAGTATTAATGGAGAGGCACAAGTATTGACAAGACTGCACGAGGATTGACAAGACTGCAAATAGCTTTATTTAAACTGCAGTCAGTGATTAGCATACACTGTAACCGCTTATAGGGGATAAGGGTTTGAGCACACAAGAGGAAGGAAGGTTACTTAACGAGGGATATACCGGGATTGGAAGCAGTTCAGAGAAGGTTCACTTGGCTGATTCCTAGGATGAAGGTGTTGTCTTATGAGGAAAAGTTGAGCAAGTTGGACCTATGCTCACTGGAGTTTAGAGGAATGAGAGGCGCTGTTGTTGTAACAAGATTCTGAGGGGGCGTGACAGGGTCGATGCTGGGAGGATCTTTCCCCTCGTGGGGAAGCCTAGTAATAGGGGGAACAGTTTAAAAATAAAGAGCCTCCCATTTACGATGGAGACGAGGAGGAATTTCAACCTGAACGTGATACAAATACGAAACATTTCTTGTAGTAGGTTAAGGTGCTCTCTGCCCAACCCTGACCCCTGATGGTTCAGGGCAGATTGTACTGCCCAGGGTCTTGAGGGGACTAGATGCTGAAGGGTTGCTTCCCCTTGTTGGGGAATCTAGAATTATGGGGCACAGTTTAAAAATTAGGGGTCTCCCGTTTCAGACCGGGACGAGAGGAATTTTATCTCTCAGAGGGTCGTTAGTCTGTGGAACTCTCTTCCCCAGAAAGCAGTGGAGGGTGGGTCAAAGGATAGATTCAAGGCAGAGTTAGACAGATTTTTAACTGACAAGGGAGTCGAGGGTTATAGAGGGCAGACTGGAAAATGGAGTTCAGGCCACGTCAGATCAGCCATGATCCTATTGAACTGCGCAGCAGGCTTGAGGGGCTGAATGGCCTAGTGTGGCTCCTATTTATGTAACCAAATAGGAAGCAGGTGCTTTCATTGGTTAGGCTTTCATCTACTTTTCATTCAGGGCAGGTTAATGAGGTGTCAGCGTGGATGCAAACACAGCTGTTTGTACACTGGCAAAGTGGTCACCACTTTCTGCCCGTCTTAATCAAAGGCATGTTAAGTGGTAGGGTCTGTCGTTCCCGTGATGTTTCTGAAGAGTTTGAAAACAGATACAAACAACAAATCGTTTTAATCAGCTACAGAAGCCAAACTTAAAACCATGTCTTTTCGTTTTATTTGGGCGGCTGGAGCGGGGAAGGGGTAGGGAGAGAGAGTTAATCACCAGCCATTGTTGGAGGAGTAAATTTGCTCATGTGTTTCTCAGGCAAGACACTAGGAGGCGCCCATACACAGGAGCCATGTTCCTCACCCCTCACATCCTTCATTCTTTACTGGGCTTGGGGGGTGGTGGGGTGCAGGGAGAAAGGGTTTTACACTGTTACTGGTAGCACAGCTGTGATCAAATTGGTTAAACCAATCTCACGCACCCACGTGCTGCCAGTCTGCCTGTCACCTGTCAGTTAAAGGGAAGAGACAGACTGCTTAAAATACAACAGAAAAACAAGCTTACGTTCCTGTGGCACCTTTCGTGACCTCAGGAGATCCCGAAGCACTTTGCAGCCAGTTAAATATTTTTTTGAAGTGTAGTCATTGTTGGAATGAAGAAGCCTGACAACCAATTTACACAGTAAGATCCCACAAACAGCAACGACCAAACAATCTGTTCTTTGTGATATTGATTGAGGGATAAACGTTGGTCAGGACACTGGGGGGAGATCTCCCCTGCTGCTCTTCAAATAGTGCCATGGGGATATTTTACATCCACCTGAGAGGACAGGCAGGGCCTCAATTTAATGTTTAAACCAAAAGATGCACTGCTGACAGTGCAGAATTCCCTCAGTACTACACAGGCAGCAACAGCCTAGATTATGCGCTCAACTCTCTGGAGTGAGTTTTGAATACATCCTCTGACTTAGCTACACACTGAGCCAGAGCTGACAAAGAATTGGAACGAGAATAGGGTGGGTGGGAGGGAGAGCAAAGCCCATTACCACCCCTTCCAAGAGTTCCGACTGGTATACTCGCAGGATAGTGCGGGGGTGTGTGGGGCACTGGAGACACACTGTATTGTAGTTAGAGGGCACTCCAGGCAGCTCGCAGGTCCCGAGGTACACAGGCTCAGGACTCTGGGCTGGGACTAGGACAGAGGTGGAGGCGAGGAGTCCTGCACTCCATCCGTGAAAGCCACGAGGATTGGGAGACAAATGGGATTGTTCTTGGAATAAACTGGGGACAAGCCTCCATACCCAGATGTCTCCCTTCATTGAATAAATTCCCTTCTTTCCTTTCCCAAATTTCCACACACACACACACACATGCAAACATACTGTACTCCCAAGGGAAGGGACAAAAGAGTGATAAAAGCAAAGAACTGAGGATGCTGGAAATCCAAAACAAAAACAAAAACAGAAATACCTGGAAAAACTCAGCAGGTCTGGCAGCATCGGTGGAGAAGAGCACAGTTGACATTTTGAATCCTCATGACCCTTCGACAGAAGGAAGGGACAAAAGTGAGTCCTCCCAATCCTGGCTCAGTGTTGAAGAGGTACCTGAGGTGATCTGATAGGGAATTCCCTATTGGGGGGTGGGGAGAGAGGGAGAGAGAGAGTAGGGCTGCTACTCTCTGCCAATTATTTCACAGTGGGAAGACTGGAGAAGGACTGGTGTGATCCCACACACTACTGTGAGTGACCTTGTTGCTTTGCAAAACCACTTACAAAACAGTGAATAAGAGATCACAGAGCTCTTCAGATGTGGCTCTGTAAACGGTAGACACTTGGACCTGGCCACTCCATCACCTCTCCAGTCCCTCTGGGCTTTCCCCACGCGCTCTGCGCCCGCGTTCTCTCTCCCCCGCCCTGTTCTTCAACAATTCTTCTTTTTCCTTTGCAATCCGTTGCTGTTCTTCCTCATCCTGCATCTTCAGCTTCCCTTCGATCTCCTCGGGAATCTCCACCTCCAGCAGGTTCTCCATTCCGGCCTCAGGCTCATCAGAGATCAGCACCTGGGTAAAGGGAACACAACCGGCTGGTGTTAAGCAGAATCCTGTGGTGTATTTTTTAAACACCGTCTCTTGCCAACGCAATATGGCCACTGATACTCAGCTCCGCGTGCACACTGGTCCGAGCATGATGTCGACCTGCAGCCTGGAACTCAAGAGTGGCAGAACGGAGAAGCAGGAATTTGCATACGGGAAACTAAAATCTTCTCCTTTTGGGATATATTACTGCAGTGACATTGAGTGTTTCTAAACTCTGTCTCACTATCCCAGTAATGTTAAGTGCAACCTACAATCCACTTACGTTACTGGGATGGTGAGACAGAGTTTAGAAACACTCAACATCATGATTGCAGTAAAATATCCCACAAGGAAAAGATTTTAGTTTCCTGTCTGCAAATCCTTCCCTTCTAACTCCCTGTAAAAGGAGTTTCCAAAATCCATCACTCAGTACAGGATGGAAATTCACAACATTCTCTCCTCCTGCTGCCAGTGATGGACTGCACGTGACCTGCTGCCTGTTGTCCCCTATACCAATGGTGGCCATTAACCCAGGCCTGTCATCAGTTTACAAATACGCACGCACGGCACTGGCAGCAAATGCAACGTTTTTAAAATTCTTTCATGGGATGTGAGCATCGCTGGCTAGGCCAGCATTTATTGCCCATCCCTAGTTGCCCTTGAGGTGGGGGTGAGCTGCCTTCTTGAACCACTGCAGTCCATGTGGTGTAGGTACACCCACAGTGCTGTTAGGGAGAGTGCTCTGGGAGTTTGATCCAGTGACAGTGAAGCAATGGCGTATTATTTCCAAGTCAGGATGGTGAGTGGCTTGGTGGGGAACTTTCAGGTGGTGGTGTTCCCGTGTGTCTGCTGCCCTTGTCCTTCCTGGTAGCAGAGGTCATGGGTCACAGTGTATCTTGTAGATGGTACACACTGCTGCCACGGTGGTGGAGGGAGTGGATGGTGAAGGCGATGGATGGGGTTTCCAATCAAGTGGGCTGCATTTTCCTGGATGGTGTCGAGCTTCTTGAGTGTTGTGGGCGCTGCACTCACCCAGGCAAGTGGAGAATATTCCATCACACCCCTGACTTGTGTCTTGGAGATGATGGACAGGCTTTGGGGGATCAGTGGGTGAGTTACTCTCTGCAGAATTCCCAGCCTCTGACCAGCTTTGTAGCCACAGTATATGGCTAAGTCCAGTTCAATTCTGATCAATGCTAAGTCCCAGGATGTTGACAGAATTAATTAATGATCTCAAAGTGAAAGCGCACCTAGGTAGCAGGGTTTTAGAAGAAGTGACTAGTGAGAGTTGATACCTTGGTTTTAATTTTCCAAAATTTCCTAGATTCGGGAAGGGATTCATTAGATTGGAAAATAGCAAATGTAACTCGTTTATTCATAAGGAGGGGTGGAGACTGAAAGCAAGAAACTACAGGCCAGTTAGCATAATATGTCAGAGGGAAAAGGTTAAAAGCTATTATTAAAGATGTTATAGCAGGGCACCTAGAAAAGTTCAAGGTCATCAGGCAGAGTCAACATGGTTTTGTGAAAGGGAAATCATGTTTGACTAATTTATTGGAGTCTTTGAATGTGAGCCCTTATCCACATGTGCTGGATAAAGGGGAACCGGTGGATATACTGTACTTAGGCTTTTGATAAAGTGTCACATCAAAGGTTACTGCAAAAAAAAAGCTTATGGTGTAGGGGGTAACATATTGGCATGGATAGGCCATTGGCTAGCTAACAGGAAGCAGAAGGTAGGCAAAAACGGGTCTTTTTCTCGTTGACAAGCTGTAATGAGTGGTGTGTCACAGGGATCAGTGCTGGGACCTCAGTTTTTTACAATTTATATAAACGATTTGGATGTAGGGACCAAAGGTAAAGCTGCTAAATTTGCTGATGACAAAGATAGGTAGGAAAGTAAGTTGTGAAGAGGACGTAAGGAGGCAACAAATGGACAGAGAAAGGTTAACCGAGTGGGAAAAGGTCTGGGAAATGGAGTATATCATGTGGGCAAATGTGAAATTCTGCATTTTAGCAGGAAGAATATAAAGGATGCAGATTATGTAAATGGTGAGAGATTGCAGAGCTCTGAGATTCAGCAGGATCTGGGTGTCCTCGTGCATGAATCACAAAAGGCTAGTATGTAGGTACAGCAAGTGATTAAGAGAGTTAATAGAATGTTATTGTTTATTGTGAGGGGAATTGAATACAAAAGTAGGGAGGTTATGTTTCAGTTGTGGTCTCACCAATGCCCTGTACATCTGGAGTACGATGTACAGTATTGGTCTCCTCAATTAAGGAAAGATGTAAATGCATTAGCAGTTCGGAGAAGGTTTACTAGACTAATGACAGGAATGGACGGGTTTTCTTGGAAAGGGTGGGCTTGTATCCACTGGAGTTTAGAAGAGTAAGAGGCAACTTCGTTGAAACATATGAGATCCTGAAGGGACTTGACAGGGTGGATGTGGAGAGGATGTTTCCTCTTGTGGGAAAATCTGGAACTGGGGTCATTGTTTAAAAATAAGGGCTCGCCCATTTAAAATAGAGATGGGGAGAATTTTTTTCTCTCAGAGAGTTGAGAGTCTCTGGAACTCTTTTCCTGAAAAGGCGGTGGAAGCAGAGTCTTTGAATATTTTTAAGGCAGAGCTGGACAGATTCTTGATAAACAAGGGGGTGAAAGGTTATCGGGGGTAGGCGGGAATGTGGGGTTGAGGTTACAATCAGATCAGCCACGATCCTATTGAATGGCGGGGCAGGCTCGAGGGGCCGAGTGGCCTCCTCCTGCTCCTGATTCGTATGTATGTTCATACGATTCAGCGATGGCAATGCCATTGAATGTCAAGGGGAGATGGGTAGATCCTTGTAGGAGATGGTCACCGCCTGGCACTTGTGGACGTGAATGTTATGGCAATAAAAGCTGAAAATGCTGGAAAAACTCAGCAGGTCTGACCACATCTGTGGAGAGAGGAACAGAGTTAATGTTGGAGTCTGTATGACCCTTCCTCAGAGCTGAAGGTATCGATATCGAGGTGTCAGTCACTGGAATCTGAGATACACAGATAACCGGGACAGCTGGTCTGAAACACTTGGCACCTATTGTAATAGATAGTGAGCCTATGTGACCAAGAACACATCCCCAATCTCGAAAGGACAGGGGCTAAATGTATAAAAGACAACGAAACAACTTAAGAGGGCAGAGAACCGACTTGGACTGGGTTGACCAAGACAGGCCTCCGGGGGTATACTGTTAGAACATTTCCGGAAAGTGTCGATCCAGTGGAGGCCTCACAGCCTGTCACATCCTAACTAATCCACTCGGCACAAATTCAAAAACCACCCCAAAGGCTTAATTTATAACTAGATAGGTAATTGTTTCTAGAATTCAAAAAATAAAGCAACTGTTAACTGAAAAGATGTACAAGGGAGTTAAGGTGGGGGAAGGGATGTGATGACTGTCACTTTAAGACTAGTTCACCTGAGCTGGGGTGGGGGGGGGAGGTCAGTGATTTGTTCGACCGATATGTGGGTAGCGCGGGGGAATAAATTCTGGGGAGGGGTTTCCTCGGCGAAAATGTCTGTATGAGGGGCACAAGCAGCCACGGAAGCTCCCGTGTAAATATATTTTGTTTGGTTTGACTAAGAAGCCTCCCAGAGCATGTTTCTACCCCCTTTAGGGAAGGAAATCTGCCACCCTTACCTGGTCTGACCTACATGTGACTCCGGACCCACAGCAACGGGGCTGACTCTTAACTGCCCCTCTGAAATGGCCGAGCAAGACACTCAGCTGAAGGGCAATCGGGGATGGGCATCAAATGCTGGCCTTGCCAGCGATGCCCATATCCCATGAAATACAGAAAGAAAATAGGAGCTGGAGGTGGCTGTTCAGCCCTTCGAACCTGCTCCACCATTTAACAAGATCACAGCTAAAGTATCTACCTTAACTCCACCTTCTCGTATTATCTCCCTGTCCATTAAAGTTCAAAGATCCATCGATCTCTGTCTTGAATGGACTCAACAATGGAACATCCACAACCCCATGTTGTGGAGAATTCCAAAAATTCACAACCTTTTGAGTGTAAAGATTTTGCCTCATCTCCGTCCCAAATGATCGATCCCTTATCCTGAAACCGTGCCGCTGTGCTCCGGATTCCCATTTTCCCAGTAGCTACATTGTCAAGCCCCTTAAGAATTTTCCACGTTTCAATTGAAGCATAGTCACTGCTGTAACGCAGGGAGTGTGGCAGCCAATTCCTGCACAGCAAGATCCCACAAACAACAATATGACCAATGACCAGAACAGCCGTTAATGAGATTGACTGAGGGATGCGTGTTGGTCAGGACACCGGGAGAACTCCTCTCCAAAGTGGAGAGGGGACTCTCACCCATGGCCTTCTGACTCTGAGGCAAGAGTGCGACATACCAAGCCACAGACGAGAGAACAGCAGCTTGCGCGAAATCTCCAGAGCAGGAACTTCGTTGGGAAGGGTATCACAGGATCACAGAATTTTAACTGCACAGGAGACCATTCGGCCCATCGTGTCTGCACTGGCTCTCCAAATGAGCATTACGACCTAGTGCCTTTGCCCTGCCTTTTCCCTGTATCCTTGCACGTTGTTTCTATTCAAATAATCATCTAATGCCATCTTCAATGCCTCGATTGAACCTGCCTCCACCACACTTCCAGCCAGTGCATTCCAGACCCGAACCACTCGTGTGAACAAGTTTTTTCTCACTTGCTTCTTTTGCAAATCACTTTAAATCTGTGCCTTCTCGTTCTTGATCCTTTTATGGGTGGGAACAGCTCTGTCCAGCCCTCTCATGATTTTGAACATCTCTATCAAGTCCCCTCTTAGGCTTCTTCTCTCATCCCTATTCCAGTCGGCACCACCAAGAGAGGGGAGGGAGGGAGGGAGGGAGAAAGGAAGGGGGACGGGGGGGGGGGGGGACAAAAGGAGTAGGGGGAGGAAGGGGAACATGCTTCGTGAAGCTCTCCAGGACTCCCACCTCAATCAGCTTCTCACATGCAGCACTGACATCGGGCTCCTTCTCCCACTTGTGGAACTCTCGCAGGATCACATAGGCATTCTTCTCCTTCACCATCTTACGCCCATCCCTCGTGGCAGTGAGCTACAAAGGAGAGTAAGTGGGATTTATCCAGAGAGACAGGGACATTCCAAAACCACTCAGTGTACTTTCCGATCACATGAAGGAACAAATGGAGCTATTTTTTTGGGAGATAAAACTTTAATTACACTGTAAAGTTGAGAGGAGTGGATTATCAGCCTATTTGGGCACAGCATCAAACGCTCCCAGGGCAGGGACAGCACAGGGTTAGATACAGAGTAAAGCTCCCTCTACACTGTCCCCATCAAACACTCCCGGGACAGGTACAGCACGGGGTTAGATACAGAGTAAAGCTCCCTCTACACTGTCCCCATCAAACACTCCCAGGGCAGGTACAGCACGGGGTTAGATACAGAGTAAAGCTCCCTCTACACCGTCCCCATCAAACACTCCCAGGACAGGTACAGCACGGGGTTAGATACAGAGTAAAGCTCCCTCTACACCGTCCCCATCAAACACTCCCAGGACAGGTACAGCACAGGGTTAGATACAGAGTAAAGCTCCCGCTACACTGTCCCCATCAAACACTCCCAGGACAGGTACAGCATGGGGTTAGATATAGAGTAAAGCTCCCTCTACACTGTCCCCATCAAACACTCCCAGGACAGGTACAGCATGGGGTTAGATATAGAGTAAAGCTCCCTCTACACTGTCCCCATCAAACACTCCCAGGACAGGTACAGCATGGGGTTAGATACAGAGTAAAGCTCCCTCTACACTGTCCCCATCAAACACTCCCAGGACAGGTACAGCACAGGGTTAGATACAGAGTAAAGCTCCCTCTACACTGTCCCATTAGAAAGCCTTTCTATTTGCATTGCCCAGCAGGCACGTACTAGGTTGATGGCCTCAAGAAGCATTTTGCGGATGTCTGGGTCCTTCTCACGCTGCTTGTCCTCAGGGAGATACTGGAGGTCCACAGGCAGCCCTACATGGGAACAGAGAGAGAAAAACTAAAGCTTCAGATCAGGAGGGAGACGTCAGCTATCATTAAACAATTGATAACGCAATCTATTCCAAGAAGAGAATTAAGGACTGTTCAAATGGTGCCAATTGAGCTGTGTCACCCTCTCACCTTTCCCACCATCTGTCTCCTCTGAAGGTCCATCACTGACAGTTGATATCCTGAACACTGATCTAAACTCTCCTGAACCTTACACTACATTTTCTTTCACCTTGTCCCACCCCTCTCTTGTTACTCCTTCACAAGCCCTAGTTCCCCAACCTTCCCTCCTGTGTATCTCACATAGATATCCCTCACTCTACCTTCCCTCTATCAGTTTAGGGAAACTCCTCATTCTCAGTTAATTTAATCTTTATCTTCCCTTCTCTTGCATCCCCCCCCACCATCCCCCAAATTAATTGACCTTCTGCCTACACTAAGCCTTGCCCGCTGAATAAACTCTTACCCACACCCCCTACCCCCTCCCTCCCCAATCCTCGACCTTGCCTTCCCTTGCGGCTTCTCCACTCCGACTGTCTTGCTCACTGACCTGACCACCTCTAACCGTTTCCTTGTATCCTTCACTATCCACGTTCACCTGCTCCCCTTTCCGAATTCCACTCCCTTCAATGTACGCCTCTGGAATAATCTCTGTCCCAAATCTCTTACAACTGCACTTTCTAATCCCCAGCTCCCTAATCCTCCACTCACTGTAACTCTGTAACTGTCAGTCTGGATAACCATTCGGTCTGGTACACCTTTATTGCCTTTCGGTGTATGGATCCAAGCCAGATGCCAAAGGACGAAACAAGGCCCAGATCCTTTCCTTGTTAGTAGGTTTAATCACAGGAAGCAGCATTACCGGTTTCTGCTTAACCACCAATGCAATGTTGCAGCTGACTCTCTTTATTTGTGCTCATAGTCTTTAATCAAAAAAAATGCCCATCTCCTGTGTATTTTTAACATAACCAAACATTAATACTCTTCTGTCAATCTCTCCCATCGTAGGTAATCTTCCCACTAGCACCCCCCATTTCAATCCCTCAAGTGCAGACTCGAGTGTATCTGCTTTAACCATCCACCACCAGATCTGATTGGACCACTGGGCTGACAGGCTACAATCTCCTTTACCCCAAACCCCTCATCAGTTCAAGATTAATCTGGACAGCAAACAAAACCCCGTGGTGTCTTTCCTCCAGTACTACCCATCTTAAAACCTCCCCTGCCCCACCCCCCACCCGCTGTCCTTTCCCCACTGATCCCTGTACCTTCCCCACATTCTCCATCATCCCACATTCCCTGTCTCTCCTTACCCCACTGATCCCTGTGCCTTCCCCACATTCTCCATCATCCCACATTCCCTGTCTCTCCTTACCCCACTGATCCCAGTGCCTTCCCCACATTCCCTGTCTCTCCTTACCCCACTGATCCCAGTGCCTTCCCCACATTCCCTGTCTCTCCTTACCCCACTGATCCCAGTGCCTTCCCCACATTCCCTGTCTCTCCTTACCCCACTGATCACTGTGCCTTCCCCACATTCCCTGTCTCTCCTTACCCCAATGATCCCAGTGCCTTCCCCACATTCCCTGTCTCTCCTTACCCCACTGATCACTGTGCCTTCCCCACATTCCCTGTCTCTCCTTACCCCACTGATCACTGTGCCTTCCCCACATTCCCTGTCTCTCCTTACCCCACTGATCACTGTGCCTTCCCCACATTCCCTGTCTCTCCTTACCCCAATGATCCCAGTGCCTTCCCCACATTCCCTCTCTCCTTACCCCACTGATCCCAGTGCCTTCCCCACATTCCCTGTCTCTCCTTACCCCACTGATCCCAGTGCCTTCCCCACATTCCCTGTCTCTCCTTACCCCACTGATCCCTGTGCCTTCCCCACATTCTCCATCATCCCACATTCTGTCTCTCCTTACCCCACTGATCCCAGTGCCTTCCCCACATTCCCTGTCTCTCCTTACCCCACTGATCCCAGTGCCTTCCCCACATTCCCTGTCTCTCCTTACCCCACTGATCCCAGTGCCTTCCCCACATTCCGTCTCTCCTTACCCCACCGATCTCAGTGCCTTCCCAACATTCCTCATTCTTCCTCACCTTCCATTTCATCCTCGCTCAACTCCTCAGGACCAGCCAATGGCAGCAGCAGGAATGGGAGGATGTCAACTTCGCTGCCAAGCAACCACTCGTGATGTGCTGTAGTGAGGAGATAAAGAGAGGATGACTGAACAGCCCGATGGAGGCAATGGGGTTCCTTATAAGAAGCTGGCAAATTCTGCCCAAATAAACAGGACCCATTTTACCAGCAGCAAGGTTCATCCACCATGACGCCCCTTCAACGTTAAGAGGCAAATATCTCATCTGGAAGGCTGCAGTGCTGACAATGCAGCACTCCTGGAATACTGCGCACTCTCAGGACTGTGCTCGCTTAGTACAGGATTTATTTTTGCTTTTAATTTTGGACTAGCTAGTTGGACTGTAATGGTCTTTCTCAGGTAATGCACGATGATGACAAGATAAAGTGAGAGGGTGGGCTAGTGAGTTTAAAAAAAATTCTTTCACAGGATGTGGGTGTTGTTGGCTGGGCCAGCATTTATTGCCTGTACCTAACTGCCCTCAAGAAGGTGGTGGTGAGCTGCCTTCTTGAACCGCTGCAGTCCATGTGGTGTAGGTACACCCACAGTGCTGTTAGGAAAGGAGTTCCAAGATTTTGACCCAGCAACAGTGAAGGAACGGCGATATATTTCCAAGTCAGGGTGGTGAGTGAGTTGGAGGGGAACTTGCAGGCGGTGGTGTTCCCAGTTGCCTGCAGCCCTTGACCTTCTAGGTAGCGGTGGTGCTGTCGAAGGAGCCTTGCCGAGTTGCTGAAGTGCATCTTGTAGATGGTACACAATGCTGCCACTGTGCATCGGGTGGTAGAGTGTTGGGAGTTCCTATGACGAAGAGACATACACAGTATCTTACTCACATCCCTCAGAAATATCCCTAGGCAGTGTGTCGACTCTTTGAAAGAGCAATCCAAATAGTCCCAGGCCCCTGCTCTTTCACCAGAGCCCTGCAAATATCTCCTTTCTAACAAATGAACCAATTACATTTTGAAAGTCATTATCGAATCAGCTCTCTTTCGGGCAGTTCATTCCTGATTGGAACAGGATTTCCAGATATTTTTCCTAAGTGATCCAACATCCCCAGATGCAGGAACATCTGTTCCTTAAATTCTCCTATGGATGGATTCTAGATCTCAACACCCTGCTCTTCAACCCCCTCCTTGTCTAAAGAGGTTTATGGGACGGTGAACATAAAGAAATAGGAGCAAGAGTAGACCACTCAGCCCATCGAGCCTGCTCTGCTGTTCAATACCATTGTGGCTGATCTTGGGCTTCAACTCCATTTTCCTGCCCGCTTCCCGTATCCCTTAATTCCCCGGGAGACCAAAAATCTGCCTCTCCCAGCCTTAAATATATTCAACGATGGAGCATCCACAACTCTCTGGGGCAGAGAATTCCAAAGATTCACAGCCCTTTGAGTGAAGTAATTTCTCCTCATCTCAGTCCTAAATGATCGGCCCCTTATCCTGAGGCTCTGTCCCCATGTTATGGATTCCCCCACCAGGAGAAACAATCTCTCAGCCCTCGCCCTATCAAACCCTCTTCAGAATCTTGTAGGTTGCAATAAGATCGCCTCTGACTATTTTAAATTTGTGAAGTTCCATAGGCACCAGATCACCACAAAGGTCAGTTGTCACGTGCGATCCCACTGGAGAGCGGGAAGGTCAGCGCGGCTGGGGTCACATACGAACAGGACCTGGTCACTCAGCCCGCATGAGCACGTTTTCCATTCAGACCTGTATCATAACGCCATCAGCCTGCCTGGCCAGAAGGTATCAGGGGTGCCAGGCAGGTTAGGCAGCTCAGATACGTTCAAGCGTTCAGCGGCTGCATCTCCCAGGTGGCTGCCGCTCAGCTCCAGTCAACAAAGTGAGGCACTCACAATGATCAAAGCAGCAATTGCGGAGCGTGCCCACAACACCTCCTCTCCGCACACTGGAATCCTCGTACTGCGTGTAAGGGAGAAGTCGCTGAACAACACACCTGGAGGAGAAGGAACAAATCACACAGATTGGCATGGGAGTTCACCACAAATAATGACAGCTCTTCCTATAGGTAGAGAGTAAAGCTCCCTCTACCCTGTCCCCATCAAACACTCCCAGGACAGGTACAGCACGGGGTTAGATACAGAGTAAAGCTCCCTCTACACTGTACCCATCAAACTCTCCCAGGACAGGTACAGCACGGGGTTAGATACAGAGTAAAGCTCCCTCTACCCTGAACCCATCAAACACTCCCAGGACAGGTACAGCACGGGAGTTAGATACAGAGTAAAGCTCCCTCTACACTGTCGCCATCAAACACTCCCAGGACAGGTACAGCACGGGGTTAGATACAGAGAAAAGCTCCCTCTACACTGTCCCCATCAAACACTCCCAGGACAGGTACAGCACGGCGTTAGATACAGAGTAAAGCTCCCTCTACCCTGTCCCCATCAAACACACCCAGGACAGGTACAGCATGGGGATAGATACAGTGTAAAGCTCCCTCTACCTTTCCCCATCAAACACTCCCAGGACAGGTACAGCACGGGGTTAGATACAGAGTAAAGCTCCCTCTACCCTGTCCCCATCAAACACTCCCAGGACAGGTACAGCACGGGAGTTAGATACAGAGTAAAGCTCCGTCTACACTGTCCCCATCAAACACTCCCAGGACAGGTACAGCACGGGGTTAAATACAGAGTAAAGCTCCCTCTACACTGTCCCCATCAAACACACCCAGGACAGGTACAGCACGGGGTTAGATACAGAGTAAAGCTCCCTCAACACTGTCCCCATCAAACACTCCCACGGCAGGTACAGCACGGGGTTAGATACATAGTAAAGCTCCCTCTACACTATCCACATCAAAGACTCCCATGACAGGTACAGCACGGGAGTTAGATACAGAGTAAAGCTCCCTCTACACTGTCCCCATCAAATGCTCCCAGGACAGGTACAGCACGGGAGTTAGATACAGAATAAAGCTCCCTCTACACTGTCCCCATCAAACACTCCTAGGACAGGTACAGCACGGGGTTCGATACAGAGTAAAGCTCTGTCTACACTGTCCCCATCAAACACTCCCAGGACGGGTACAGCACGGGGTTAGATACAGAGTAAAGCTCCCTCTACACTGTCCCCATCAAACACTCCCAGGACAGGTACAGCACGGGGTAAGATACAGAGTAAAGCTCCCTCTACACTGTACCCATCAAACACTCCCATGACAGGTACAGCACGGGAGTTAGATACAGAGTAAAGCTCCCTCTACACTGTCCCCATCAAATGCTCCCAGGACAGGTACAGCACGGGAGTTAAATACAGAGTAAAGCTCCCTTTACACTGTCCACATCAAACACTCCCAGGACAGGTACAGCACTGGGTTAGATAAAGAGTAAAGCTCCCTCTACACTGTCCCCATCAAACACTCCCAGGACAGGTACAGCTCGGGGTTAGATACAGAGTAAAGCTCCCTCTACATTGTCCCCATCAAACTCTCCCAGGACAGGTACAGAACGGGGTTAGATATAGAGTAAAGCTCCCTCCACACTGTCCCCATCAAACACTCCCAGGAGAGGTACAGCACGGGGTTAGATACAGAGTAAAGCACCCTCTACACTGTCCCCATCAAACACTCCCAGGACAGGTACAGCACGGGGTTAGATACAGAGTAAACCTCCCTGTACACTGTCTCCATCAAACACACCCAGGACAGGTACAGCACGGGAGTTAGATACAGAGTAAACCTCCCTCTACACTATCTCATCAGATGTTCTCAGTGGGGGTACAGCACGGGGTTAGATACAGAGTAAAGCTCCCTCTACACTGTCCCCATCAAACACTCCCAGGGCAGGTACAGCATGGGGTTAGATACAGAGTAAAGTTCCCTCTACACTGTCCCCATCAAACACTCCCAGGACAGGTTCAGCACGGGAGTTAGATACAGAGTAAAGCTCCCTCTACACTGTCCCCATCAAACGCTCCCAGGACAGGTACAGCACGGGAGTAAGATACAGAGTAAAGCTCCCTCTACAATGTCCCCATCAAACACTCCCAGGACAGGTACAGCACGGGGTTAGATACAGAGTAAAGCTCTCTCTGCACTTTCCCCATCAAACACTCCCAGGACAGGTACAGCACGGGGTTAGATACAGAGTAAAGCTCCCTCTACACTGTCCCCATCAAACACTCCCAGGACAGGTACAGCACGGGGTTAGATACAGAGTAAAGCTCCCTCTACACTATCTCATCAGATGTTCTCAGTGGGGGTACAGCATGGGGTTAGATACAGAGTAAAGCTCCCTTTACACTGTACCCATCAAACACTCCCAGGACAGGTACAGCACGGGGTTAGATACAGAGTAAAGTTCCCTCTACACTGTCCCCAACAAACACTCCCAGGACAACGACAGCACGGGGTTAGATACAGAGTAAAGCTCCCTCTACACTGTCCCCATCAAACACTCCCAGGACAGGTACAGCACGGGGTTAGATACAGAGTAAAGCTCCCTCTACACTGTACCCATCAAACACTCCCATGACAGGTACAGCACGGGAGATAGATACAGAGTAAAGCTCCCTCTACACTGTCCCCATCAAATGCTTCCAGGACAGGTACAGCACGGGAGTTAGATACAGAGTAAAGCTCCCTCTGCACTGTCCCCATCAAATGCTCCCAACACAGGTACAGCACGGGAGTTAGATACAGAGTAAAGCTCCCTCTACACTGTCCCCATCAAAAACTCCCAGGACAGGTACAGCAAGGGGTTCGATACAGAGTAAAGCTCTCTCTACACTGTCCCCATCAAACACTCCCAGGACAGGTACAGCACGGGGTTAGATACAGAGTAAAGCGCCATCTACACTGTCCCCATCAAACACTCCCAGGGCAGGTACAGCACGGGGTTAGATACAGAGTAAAGCTCCCTCTACACTGTACCCATCAAACACCCCCATGACAGGTACAGCACGGGAGTTAGATACAGAGTAAAGCTCCCTCTACACTGTCCCCATCAAATGCTCCCAGGACAGGTACAGCACGGGAGTTAGATACAGAGTAAAGCTCCCTCTACACTGTCCACATCAAACACTCCCAGGACAGGTACAGCATGGGGTTCGATATAGAGTAAAGCTCTCTCTACACTGTCCCCATCAAACACTCCCAGGACAGGTACAGCATGGGGTTAGATACAGAGTAAAGCTCCCTCTACACTGTCCCCATCAAACACTCCAAGGACAGGTACAGCGTGGGGTTAAACACAGAGTAAAGCTCCCTTTACACTGGCCCCATCAAACACTTCCAGGACAGATATAGCACGGGGTTAGATACAGAGTAAAGCTCCGTCTACACTGTCCCCATCAAACAATCCCAGGACAGGTACAGCTCGGGGTTAGATACAGAGTAAAGCTCCCTCTACATTGTCCCTTTAAACTCTCCCAGGACAGGTACAACACGGGGTTAGATACAGCGTAAAGCTCCCTCCACACTGTCCCCATCAAACACTCCCAGGACAGGTACAGCACGGGAGTAAGATACAGAGTAAAGCTCCCTCTACACTATCTCATCAGATGTTCTCAGTGGGGGAACAGCATGGGGTTAGATGCAGAGTAAAGCTCCCTCTACACTGTCCCCATCAAACACTCCCAGGACAGGTACAGCACGGGGTTAGATGCAGAGTAAAGTTCCCTCTACACTGTCCCCATCAAACACGCCCTGGACAGATACCACACAGGGTTAGATACAGGGTAAAGCTCCCTCTACACTGTCCCCATCAAACACTCCCAGGACAGGTACAGCACGGGGTTAGATACAGAGTAAAGCTCCCTCTACACTGTCCCCATCAAACACTCCCAGGGCAGGTACAGCACGGGGTTAGATACAGAGTAAAGCTCCCTCTACACTGTCCCCAGCAAATACACCCAGGACAGGTACAGCACGGGGTTAAATACAGAGTAAAGCTCTGTCTACACTGTCCCCATCAAACACTCCCAGGACAGGTACAGCACGGGGTTAGATACAGAGTAAAGCTCCCTCTACACTGTCCCCAGCAAATACACCCAGGACAGGTACAGCATGGGGTTAGATACAGAGTAAAGCTCCCTCTACACTGTCCCCATCAAACACTCCAAGGACAGGTACAGCGTGGGGTTAAACACAGAGTAAAGCTCCCTTTACACTGGCCCCATCAAACACTTCCAGGACAGATATAGCACGGGGTTAGATACAGAGTAAAGCTCCGTCTACACTGTCCCCATCAAACAATCCCAGGACAGGTACAGCTCGGGGTTAGATACAGAGTAAAGCTCCCTCTACATTGTCCCTTTAAACTCTCCCAGGACAGGTACAACACGGGGTTAGATACAGCGTAAAGCTCCCTCCACACTGTCCCCATCAAACACTCCCAGGACAGGTACAGCACGGGAGTAAGATACAGAGTAAAGCTCCCTCTACACTATCTCATCAGATGTTCTCAGTGGGGGAACAGCATGGGGTTAGATGCAGAGTAAAGCTCCCTCTACACTGTCCCCATCAAACACTCCCAGGACAGGTACAGCACGGGGTTAGATGCAGAGTAAAGTTCCCTCTACACTGTCCCCATCAAACACGCCCTGGACAGACACCACACAGGGTTAGATACAGGGTAAAGCTCCCTCTACACTGTCCCCATCAAACACTCCCAGGACAGGTACAGCACGGGGTTAGATACAGAGTAAAGCTCCCTCTACACTGTCCCCATCAAACACTCCCAGGGCAGGTACAGCACGGGGTTAGATACAGAGTAAAGCTCCCTCTACACTGTCCCCAGCAAATACACCCAGGACAGGTACAGCACGGGGTTAGATACAGAGTAAAGCTCTGTCTACACTGTCCCCATCAAACACTCCCAGGACAGGTACAGCACGGGGTTAGATACAGAGTAAAGCACCCTCTACACTGTCCCCATCAAACAGTCCCAGGACAGATACAACACAGGGTTAGATACAGGGTAAAGCTCCCTCTACACTATCTCATCAGATGCTCTCAGTGGGAGTACAGCACGGCGTTAGATACAGAGTAAAGCTCCCTCTACACTGTCCCCATCAAACACTCCCAGGACAGGTACAGCACGGGGTTAGATACAGAGTAAAGCTCACTCTACACTGTCCACATCAAACACTCCCAGGACAGGTACAGCACGGGAGTTAGATACAGAGTAAAGCTCCCACTACACTGTCCCCATCAAACGCTCCCAGGACAGGTACAGCACGGGAGTAAGATACAGAGTAAAGCTCCCTCTACACTGTCCACATCAAACACTCCCAGGACAGGTACAGCACGGGGTTAGATACAGAGTAAAGCTCTCTCTACACTGTCCCCATCAAACACTCCCAGGACAGGTACAGCACGGGGTTAGATACAGAGTAAAGCTCCCTCTACACTGTCCCCATCAAACACTCCCAGGACAGGTACAGCACGGGGTTAGCGACAGAGTAAAACTCCCTCGACACTATCTCATCAGATGTTCTCAGTGGGGGTACAGCATGGGGTTAGATACAGAGTAAAGCTCCCTCTACACTGTCCCCATCAAACACACCCAGGACAGGTACAGCACGGGGTTAGATACAGAGTAAAGCTTCCTCTACACTGTTCCCATCAAACACTCCAAGGACAACTACAGCACGGGGTTAGATACAGAGTAAAGCTCCCTCTACACTGTCCCCATCAAACACTCCCAGGACAGCTACAGCACGGGGTTAGATACAGAGTAAAGCTCCCTCTACACTGTCCCCATCAAACACTCCCATGACAGATACCACACAGGGTTAGATACAGGGTAAAGCTCGCTCTACACTGTCCCCATGAAACACTCCCAGGACAGGTACAGCACGGGAGTGAGATACAGAGTAAAGCTCCCTCGACATTGTCCACATCAAATGCTCCCAGGACAGGTACAGCACGGGAGTTAGATACAGAGTAAAGCTCCCGCTACACTGTCCCCATCAAACACTCCCAGGACAGGTACAGCACAGGGTTCGAAACAGAGTAAAGCTCCCTCTACACTATCCCCATCAAACACTCCCATGACAGGTACAGCACGGGAGTTAGATACAGAGTAAAGCTCCCTCTACACTGTCCCCATCAAATGCTCCCAGGACAGGTACAGCACGGGAGTTAGATACAGAGTAAAGCTCCCACTACACTGTCCCCATCAAACGCTCCCAGGACAGGTACAGCACGGGAGTAAGATACAGAGTAAAGTTCCCTCTACACTGTCCCCATCAAACACTCCCAGGACAGGTACAGCACGGGGTTAGATACAGAGTAAAGCTCTCTCTACACTGTCCCCATCAAACACTCCCAGGACAGGTACAGCACGGGGTTAGATACAGAGTAAAGCTCCCACTAAACTGTCCCCATCAAACAATCCCAGGACAGGTACAGCTCGGGGTTAGATACAGAGTAAAGCTCCCTCTACATTGTCCCCATCAAACACTCCCAGGACAGGTACAGCACGGGGTTAGATACAGAGTAAAGCTCCCTCTACACTGTCCCCATCAAACACTCCCAGGACAGGTACAGCACAGGGTTAGATACAGAGTAAAGCTCCCTCTACACTGTCCGCATCAAACACACCCAGGACAGGTACAGCACGGGAGTTAGATACAGAGTAAAGCTCCCTCAACACTATCTCATCAGATGTTCTCAGTGGGGGTACAGCACGGGGTTAGATACAGAGTAAAGCTCCCTCTACACTGTACCCATCAAACACTCCCAGGGCAGGAACAGCACGGGGTTAGATACAAGTAAAGCTCCCTCTACACTGTCCCCATCAAACACTCCCAGGACAGGTACAGCATGGGGTTAAACACAGAGTAAAGCTCCCTTTACACTGGCCCCATGAAACACTCCCAGGACAGATACAGCACGGGGTTAGATACAGAGTAAAGCTCCCTCTACACTGTCCCCATCAAACACTCCCTGGAAAGATACCACACAGGGTTAGATACAGGGTTAAGCTCCCTCTACACTGCCCCATCAAACACTCCCAGGACAGGTACAGCACGGGGTTAGATACAGAGTAAAGCTCCCTCTACACTGTCCCCATCAAACACTCCCAGGGCAGGTACAGCACGGGGTTAGATACAGAGTAAAGCTCCCCCTACACTGTACCCATCAAACACTCCCATGACAGGTACAGCACGGGAGTTAGATACAGAGTAAAGCTCCCTCTACACTGTCCCCATCAAATGCTCCCAGGACAGGTACAGCACGGGAGTTAGATACAGTGTAAAGCTCCCGCTACACTGTCCCCATCAAACACTCCCAGGACAGGTACAGCACGGGGTTCGATACAGAGTAAAGCTCCCTCTACACTGTCCCCATCAAACACTCCCAGGACAGGTACAGCACGGGGTTAGATACAGAGAAAAGCTCCCTCTACAATGTCCCCATCAAACACTCCCAGGACAGGTACAGCACGGGGTTAGATACAGAGTAAAGCGCCCGCTACACTGTCCCCATCAAACACTCCCAGGACAGATACAACACAGGGTTAGATACAGGGTAAAGCTCCCTCTACACTGTCCCCATCAAACACTCCCAGGATAGGTACAGCACGGGGTTAGATACAGAGTAAAGCTCCCTCTACACTGTCCCCATCAAACACTCCCAGGGCAGGTACAGCACGGGGTTAGATACAGAATAAAGCTCCCTCTACACTGTCCCCATCAAACACTCCCATGACAGGTACAGCACGGGAGTTAGATACAGAGTAAAGCTCCCTCTACACTGTCCCCATCAAATGCTCCCAGGACAGGGACAGCACGGGAGTTAGATACAGAGTAAAACTCCCTCTACACTGTCCGCATCAAACACTCCCAGGACAGGTACAGCACGGGGTTCGATACAGAGTAAAGCTTTCTCTACACTGTCCCCATCAAACACTCCGAGGACAGGTACAGCACGGGGTTAGATACAGAGTAAAGCTCCCTCTACACTGTCCCCATCAAACACTCCCAGGGCAGGTACAGCACGGGGTTAGATACAGAGTAAAGCTCCCTCTACACTGTACCCATCAAACACTCCCATGACAGGTACAGCACGGGAGTTAGATAAAGAGTAAAGCTCCCTCTACACTGTCCCCATCAAATGCTCCCAGGACAGGTACAGCACGGGAGTTAGATACAGAGTAAAGCTCCCTCTACACTGTCCACATCAAACACTCCCAGGACAGGTACAGCACGGGGTTCGATACAGAGTAAAGCACTCTCTACACTGTCCCCATCAAACACTCCCAGGACAGGTACAGCACGGGGTTAGATACAGAGTAAAGCTCCCTCTACACTGTCCCCATCAAACACTCCCAGGACAGGTACAGCATGGGGTTAGATACACAGTAAAGCTCCATCTACATTGTCCCCATCAAACTGTCCAGGACAGGTACAGCACGGGGTTAGATACAGAGTAAAGCTCCCTCCACACTGTCCCCATCAAACACTCCCAGGACAGGTACAGCACGGGGTTAGATACAAAGTAAAGCTCCCTCTACACTGTCCCCATCAAACACAACCAGGACAGGTACAGCACGGGAGTTAGATACAGAGTAAAGCTCCCTCTACACCATCTCATCAGATGTTCTCAGTGGGGGTACAGCACGGGGTTAGTTACAGAGTAAAGCTCCCTCTACACTGTCCCCATCAAACACACCCAGGACAGGTACAGCACGGGGTTAGATACAGAGTAAAGCTTCCTCTACACTGTTCCCATCAAACACTCCCAGGACAGGTACAGCACGGGGTTAGATACAGAGAAAAGCTCCCTCTACAATGTCCCCAACAAACACTCCCAGGACAGCTACAGCACGGGGTTAGATACAGAGTAAAGCTCCCTCTACACTGTCCCCATCAAACACTCCCAGGACAGATACCACACAGGGTTAGATACAGGGTAAAGCTCGCTCTACACTGTCCCCATGAAACACTCCCAGGACAGGTACAGCACGGGAGTGAGATACAGAGTAAAGCTCCCTCGACACTGTCCCCATCAAATGCTCCCAGGACAGGTACAGCACGGGAGTTAGATACAGAGTAAAGCTCCCGCTACACTGTCCCCATCAAACACTCCCAGGACAGGTACAGCACAGGGTTCGAAACAGAGTAAAGCTCCCTCTACACTATCCCCATCAAACACTCCCATGACAGGTACAGCACGGGAGTTAGATACAGAGTAAAGCTCCCTCTACACTGTCCCCATCAAATGCTCCCAGGACAGGTACAGCACGGGAGTTAGATACAGAGTAAAGCTCCCACTACACTGTCCCCATCAAACGCTCCCAGGACAGGTACAGCACGGGAGTAAGATACAGAGTAAAGCTCCCTCTACACTGTCCCCATCAAACACTCCCAGGACAGGTACAGCACGGGGTTAGATACAGAGTAAAGCTCTCTCTACACTGTCCCCATCAAACACTCCCAGGACAGGTACAGCACGGGGTTAGATACAGAGTAAAGCTCCCTCCACACTGTCCCCATCAAACACTCCAAGGACAGGTACAGCTCGGGGTTAGATACAGAGTAAAGCTCCCTCTACATTGTCCCCATCAAACACTCCCAGGACAGGTACAGCACGGGGTTAGATACAGAGTAAAGCTCCCTCTACACTGTCCCCATCAAACACTCCCAGGACAGGTACAGCACGGGGTGAGATACAGAGTAAAGCTCGCTCTACACTGTCCGCATCAAACACACCCAGGACAGGTACAGCACGGGAGTTAGATACAGAGTAAAGCTCCCTCTACACTATCTCATCAGATGTTCTCAGTGGGGGTACAGCACGGGGTTAGATACAGAGTAAAGCTCCCTCTACACTGTACCCATCAAACACTCCCAGGGCAGGAACAGCACGGGGTTAGATACAAGTAAAGCTCCCTCTACACTGTCCTCATCAAACACTCCCAGGACAGGTACAGCACGGGAGTAAGACACAGAGTAAAGCTCCCTCTACACTGTCCCCATCAAACACTCCCAGGACAGGTACAGCACGGGGTTCGATACAGAGTAAAGCTCTCTCTACACTGTCCCCATCAAACACTCCCAGGACAGGTACAGCACGGGGTTAGATACAGAGTAAAGCTCCCACTACACTGTCCCCATCAAACACTCCCAGCACAGGTACAGCACGGGGTTAGCTACAGAGTAAAGCTCCCTCTACACTATCTCATCAGATGTTCTCAGTGGGGGTACAGCATGGGGTTAGATACAGAGTAAAGCTCCCTCTACACTGTCCACATCAAACACTCCCAGGACAGGTACAGCACGGGGTTCGATACAGAGTAAAGCTCTCTCTACACTGTCCCCAACAAACACTCCCAGGACAGGTACAGCACGGGGTTAGATACAGACTAAAGCTCCCTCTACACTGTCCCCATCAAACACTCCGAGGACAGGTACATCATGGGGTTAAACACAGAGTAAAGCTCCCTTTACACTGGCCCCATGAAACACTCCCAGGACAGATACAGCACGGGGTTAGGTACAGAGTAAAGCTCCCTCTACACTGACCCCATCAAACAATCCCAGGACAGGTACAGCTCGGGGTTAGATACAGAGTAAAGCTCCGTCTACATGGTCCCCATCAAACTGTCCCAGGGCAGGTACAGCACGGGGTTAGATACAGAGTAAAGCTCCCTCCACACTGTCCCCATCAAACACTCCCAGGACAGGTACAGCACGGGAGTAAGATACAGAGTAAAGCTCCCTCTACACTATCTCATCAGATGTTCTCAGAGGGGGAACAGCATGGGGTTACATGCAGAGTAAAGCTCCCTCTACACTGCCCCCATCAAACACTCCCAGGACAGGTACAGCACGGGGTTAGATACAGAGTAAAGTTCCCTCTACACTGTCCCCATCAAACACTCCCTGGACAGATACCACACAGGGTTAGATACAGGGTTAAGCTCCCTCTACACTGCCCCATCAAACACTCCCAGGACAGGTACAGCACGGGGTTAGATACAGAGTAAAGCTCCCTCTACACTGTCCCCATCAAACACTCCCAGGGCAGGTACAGCACGGGGTTAGATACAGAGTAAAGCTCTCTCTACACTGTCCCCATCAAACACACCCAGGACAGGTACAGCTCAGGGTTAGATACAGAGTAAAGCTCCCTCTACATTGTCCCCATCAAACTCTCCCAGGACAGGTACAGCACGGGGTTAGATACAGAGTAAAGCTCCCTCCACACTGTCCCCATCAAACACTCCCAGGACAGGTACAGCACGGGGTTAGATACAGAGTAAAGCTCCCTCTACACTGTCCCCATCAAACACTCCCAGGACAGGTACAGCACGGGGTTAGATACAGAGTAAAGCTCCCCCTACACTGTCCCCATCAAACACTCCCAGGGCAGGTACAGCACGGGGTTAGATACAGAGTAAAGCTCCCTCTACACTGTACGCATCAAACACTCCCAGCACAGGTACAGCATGGGGTTAGATACAGAGTAAAGCTCCCTCTACACTGTCCACATCAAACACTCCCAGGACAGGTACAGCACGGGGTTCGATACAGAGTAAAGCTCCCTCTACACTGTCCCCATCAAACACTCCCAGGACAGGTACAGCACGGGTTAGATACAGAGTAAAGCTCCCTCTACACTGTCCCCATCAAACACTCCCAGGACAGGTACAGCATGGGGTTAGATACAGAGTAAAGCTCCCTTTACACTGTCCCCATCAAACACTCCCAGAACAGGTACAGCTCGGGGTTAGATACAGAGTAAAGCTCCCTCTACATTGTCCCCATCAAACTCTCCCAGGACAGGTACAGCACGGGGTTAGATACAGGGTAAAGCTCCCTCCACACTGTCCCCATCAAACATCCCCAGGACAGGTACAGCACGGGGTTAGATACAGAGTAAAGCTCCCTCTACACTGTCCCCATCAAACACTCCCAGGACAGGTACAGCATGGGGTTAGATACAAAGTAAAGCTCCCTCTACACTGTCCCCATCAAACACACCCAGGACAGGTACAGCACGGGAGTTAGATACAGAGTAAAGCTCCCTCTACACTGTACCCATCAAACACTCCCAGGGCAGGAACAGCACGGGGTTAGATACAAGTAAAGCTCCCTCTACACTGTCCTCATCAAACACTCCCAGGACAGGTACAGCACGGGAGTAAGACACAGAGTAAAGCTCCCTCTACACTGTCCCCATCAAACACTCCCAGGACAGGTACAGCACGGGGTTCGATACAGAGTAAAGCTCTCTCTACACTGTCCCCATCAAACACTCCCAGGACAGGTACAGCACGGGGTTAGATACAGAGTAAAGCTCCCACTACACTGTCCCCATCAAACACTCCCAGCACAGGTACAGCACGGGGTTAGCTACAGAGTAAAGCTCCCTCTACACTATCTCATCAGATGTTCTCAGTGGGGGTACAGCATGGGGTTAGATACAGAGTAAAGCTCCCTCTACACTGTCCACATCAAACACTCCCAGGACAGGGACAGCACGGGGTTCGATACAGAGTAAAGCTCTCTCTACACTGTCCCCAACAAACACGCCCAGGACAGGTACAGCACGGGGTTAGATACAGACTAAAGCTCCCTCTACACTGTCCCCATCAAACACTCCCAGGACAGGTACAGCATGGGGTTAAACACAGAGTAAAGCTCCCTTTACACTGGCCCCATGAAACACTCCCAGGACAGATACAGCACGGGGTTAGGTACAGAGTAAAGCTCCCTCTACACTGACCCCATCAAACAATCCCAGGACAGGTACAGCTCGGGGTTAGATACAGAGTAAAGCTCCCTCTACATTGTCCCCATCAAACTGTCCCAGGGCAGGTACAGCAGGGGGTTAGATAAAGAGTAAAGCTCCCTCCACACTGTCCCCATCAAACACTCCCAGGACAGGTACAGCACGGGAGTAAGATACAGAGTAAAGCTCCCTCTACACTATCTCATCAGATGTTCTCAGAGGGGGAACAGCATGGGGTTACATGCAGAGTAAAGCTCCCTCTACACTGCCCCCATCAAACACTCCCAGGACAGGTACAGCACGGGGTTAGATCCAGAGTAAAGTTCCCTCTACACTGTCCCCATCAAACACTCCCAGGACAGATACCACACAGGGTTAGATACAGGGTTAAGCTCCCTCTACACTGCCCCATCAAACACTCCGAGGACAGGTACAGCACGGAGTTAGATACAGAGTAAAGCTCCCTCTACACTGTCCCCATCAAACACTACCAGGGCAGGTACAGCACGGGGTTAGATACAGAGTAAAGCTCTCTCTACACTGTCCCCATCAAACACTCCCAGGACAGGTACAGCTCAGGGTTAGATACAGAGTAAAGCTCCCTCTACATTGTCCCCATCAAACTCTCCCAGGACAGGTACAGCACGGGGTTAGATACAGAGTAAAGCTCCCTCCACACTGTCCCCATCAAACACTCCCAGGACAGGTACAGCACGGGGTTAGATACAGAGTAAAGCTCCCTCTACACTGTCCCCATCAAACACTCCCAGGACAGGTACAGCACGGGGTTAGATACAGAGTAAAGCTCCCCCTACACTGTCCCCATCAAACACTCCCAGGGCAGGTACAGCACGGGGTTAGATACAGAGTAAAGCTCCCTCTACACTGTACGCATCAAACACTCCCAGCACAGGAACAGCACGGGGTTAGATACAGAGTAAAGCTCCCTCTACACTATCTCATCAGATGTTCTCAGTGGGGGTACAGCATGGGGTTAGATACAGAGTAAAGCTCCCCCTACACTGTACCCATCAAACACTCCCATGACAGGTACAGCACGGGAGTTAGATACAGAGTAAAGCGCCCTCTACACTGTCCCCATCAAATGCTCCCAGGACAGGTACAGCACGGGAGTTAGATACAGTGTAAAGCTCCCGCTACACTGTCCCCATCAAACACTCCCAGGACAGGTACAGCACGGGGTTCGATACAGAGTAAAGCTCCCTCTACACTGTCCCCATCAAACACTCCCAGGACAGGTACAGCACGGGGTTAGATACAGAGAAAAGCTCCCTCTACAATGTCCCCATCAAACACTCCCAGGACAGGTACAGCACGGGGTTAGATACAGAGTAAAGCGCCCTCTACACTGTCCCCATCAAACACTCCCAGGACAGATACAACACAGGGTTAGATACAGGGTAAAGCTCCCTCTACACTGTCCCCATCAAACACTCCCAGGATAGGTACAGCACGGGGTTAGATACAGAGTAAAGCTCCCTCTACACTGTCCCCATCAAACACTCCCAGGGCAGGTACAGCACGGGGTTAGATACAGAATAAAGCTCCCTCTACACTGTCCCCATCAAACACTCCCATGACAGGTACAGCACGGGAGTTAGATACAGAGTAAAGCTCCCTCTACACTGTCCCCATCAAATGCTCCCAGGACAGGGACAGCACGGGAGTTAGATACAGAGTAAAACTCCCTCTACACTGTCCGCATCAAACACTCCCAGGACAGGTACAGCACGGGGTTCGATACAGAGTAAAGCTTTCTCTACACTGTCCCCATCAAACACTCCGAGGACAGGTACAGCACGGGGTTAGATACAGAGTAAAGCTCCCTCTACACTGTCCCCATCAAACACTCCCAGGGCAGGTACAGCACGGGGTTAGATACAGAGTAAAGCTCCCTCTACACTGTACCCATCAAACACTCCCATGACAGGTACAGCACGGGAGTTAGATAAAGAGTAAAGCTCCCTCTACACTGTCCCCATCAAATGCTCCCAGGACAGGTACAGCACGGGAGTTAGATACAGAGTAAAGCTCCCTCTACACTGTCCACATCAAACACTCCCAGGACAGGTACAGCACGGGGTTCGATACAGAGTAAAGCACTCTCTACACTGTCCCCATCAAACACTCACAGGACAGGTACAGCACGGGGTTAGATACAGAGTAAAGCTCCCTCTACACTGTCCCCATCAAACACTCCCAGGACAGGTACAGCATGGGGTTAGATACACAGTAAAGCTCCATCTACATTGTCCCCATCAAACTGTCCAGGACAGGTACAGCACGGGGTTAGATACAGAGTAAAGCTCCCTCCACACTGTCCCCATCAAACACTCCCAGGACAGGTACAGCACGGGGTTAGATACACAGTAAAGCTCCCTCTACACTGTCCCCATCAAACACTCCCAGGACAGGTACAGCACGGGGTTAGATACAAAGTAAAGCTCCCTCTACACTGTCCCCATCAAACACAACCAGGACAGGTACAGCACGGGAGTTAGATACAGAGTAAAGCTCCCTCTACACCATCTCATCAGATGTTCTCAGTGGGGGTACAGCACGGGGTTAGTTACAGAGTAAAGCTCCCTCTACACTGTCCCCATCAAACACACCCAGGACAGGTACAGCATGGGGTTAGATACAGAGTAAAGCTTCCTCTACACTGTTCCCATCAAACACTCCCAGGACAACTACAGCACGGGGTTAGATACAGAGTAAAGCTCCCTCTACACTGTCCCCAACAAACACTCCCAGGACAGCTACAGCACGGGGTTAGATACAGAGTAAAGCTCCCTCTACACTGTCCCCATCAAACACTCCCAGGACAGATACCACACAGGGTTAGATACAGGGTAAAGCTCGCTCTACACTGTCCCCATGAAACACTCCCAGGACAGGTACAGCACGGGAGTGAGATACAGAGTAAAGCTCCCTCGACACTGTCCCCATCAAATGCTCCCAGGACAGGTACAGCACGGGAGTTAGATACAGAGTAAAGCTCCCGCTACACTGTCCCCATCAAACACTCCCAGGACAGGTACAGCACAGGGTTCGAAACAGAGTAAAGCTCCCTCTACACTATCCCCATCAAACACTCCCATGACAGGTACAGCACGGGAGTTAGATACAGAGTAAAGCTCCCTCTACACTGTCCCCATCAAATGCTCCCAGGACAGGTACAGCACGGGAGTTAGATACAGAGTAAAGCTCCCACTACACTGTCCCCATCAAACGCTCCCAGGACAGGTAAGCACGGGAGTAAGATACAGAGTAAAGCTCCCTCTACACTGTCCCCATCAAACACTCCCAGGACAGGTACAGCACGGGGTTAGATACAGAGTAAAGCTCTCTCTACACTGTCCCCATCAAACACTCCCAGGACAGGTACAGCACGGGGTTAGATACAGAGTAAAGCTCCCTCCACACTGTCCCCATCAAACACTCCCAGGACAGGTACAGCTCGGGGTTAGATACAGAGTAAAGCTCCCTCTACATTGTCCCCATCAAACACTCCCAGGACAGGTACAGCACGGGGTTAGATACAGAGTAAAGCTCCCTCTACACTGTCCCCATCAAACACTCCCAGGACAGGTACAGCACGGGGTTAGATACAGAGTAAAGGTCGCTCTACACTGTCCGCATCAAACACACCCAGGACAGGTACAGCACGGGAGTTAGATACAGAGTAAAGCTCCCTCTACACTATCTCATCAGATGTTCTCAATGGGGGTACAGCACGGGGTTAGATACAGAGTAAAGCTCCCTCTACACTGTACCCATCAAACACTCCCAGGGCAGGAACAGCACGGGGTTAGATACAAGTAAAGCTCCCTCTACACTGTCCTCATCAAACACTCCCAGGACAGGTACAGCACGGGAGTAAGACACAGAGTAAAGCTCCCTCTACACTGTCCCCATCAAACACTCCCAGGACAGGTACAGCACGGGGTTCGATACAGAGTAAAGCTCTCTCTACACTGTCCCCATCAAACACTCCCAGGACAGGTACAGCACGGGGTTAGATACAGAGTAAAGCTCGCTCTACACTGTCCGCATCAAACACACCCAGGACAAGTACAGCACGGGAGTTAGATACAGAGTAAAGCTCCCTCTACACTATCTCATCAGATGTTCTCAGTGGGGGTACAGCACGGGGTTAGATACAGAGTAAAGCTCCCTCTACACTGTACCCATCAAACACTCCCAGGGCAGGAACAGCACGGGGTTAGATACAAGTAAAGCTCCCTCTACACTGTCCTCATCAAACACTCCCAGGACAGGTACAGCACGGGGTTAGATACAGAGTAAAGCTCCCACTACACTGTCCCCATCAAACACTCCCAGCACAGGTACAGCACGGGGTGAGCTACAGAGTAAAGCTCCCTCTACACTATCTCATCAGATGTTCTCAGTGGGGGTACAGCATGGGGTTAGATACAGAGTAAAGCTCCCTCTACACTGTCCCCATCAAACACTCCCAGGACAGGTACAGCATGGGGTTAAACACAGAGTAAAGCTCCCTTTACACTGGCCCCATGAAACACTCCCAGGACAGATACAGCACGGGGTTAGGTACAGAGTAAAGCTCCCTCTACACTGACCCCATCAAACAATCCCAGGACAGGTACAGCTCGGGGTTAGATACAGAGTAAAGCTCCGTCTACATTGTCCCCATCAAACTGTCCCAGGGCAGGTACAGCACGGGGTTAGATACAGAGTAAAGCTCCCTCCACACTGTCCCCATCAAACACTCCCAGGACAGGTACAGCACGGGAGTAAGATACAGAGTAAAGCTCCCTCTACACTATCTCATCAGATGTTCTCAGAGGGGGAACAGCATGGGGTTACATGCAGAGTAAAGCTCCCTCTACACTGCCCCCATCAAACACTCCCAGGACAGGTACAGCACGGGGTTAGATACAGAGTAAAGTTCCCTCTACACTGTCCCCATCAAACACTCCCTGGACAGATACCACACAGGGTTAGATACAGGGTTAAGCTCCCTCTACACTGCCCCATCAAACACTCCCAGGACAGGTACAGCACGGGGTTAGATACAGAGTAAAGCTCCCTCTACACTGTCCCCATCAAACACTCCCAGGGCAGGTACAGCACGGGGTTAGATACAGAGTAAAGCTCTCTCTACACTGTCCCCATCAAACACACCCAGGACAGGTACAGCTCAGGGTTAGATACAGAGTAAAGCTCCCTCTACATTGTCCCCATCAAACTCTCCCAGGACAGGTACAGCACGGGGTTAGATACAGAGTAAAGCTCCCTCCACACTGTCCCCATCAAACACTCCCAGGACAGGTACAGCACGGGGTTAGATACAGAGTAAAGCTCCCTCTACACTGTCCCCATCAAACACTCCCAGGACAGGTACAGCACGGGGTTAGATACAGAGTAAAGCTCCCCCTACACTGTCCCCATCAAACACTCCCAGGGCAGGTACAGCACGGGGTTAGATACAGAGTAAAGCTCCCTCTACACTGTACGCATCAAACACTCCCAGCACAGGTACAGCACGGGGTTAGATACAGAGTAAAGCTCCCTCTACACTATCTCATCAGATGTTCTCAGTGGGGGTACAGCATGGGGTTAGATACAGAGTAAAGCTCCCTCGACACTGTCCACATCAAACACTCCCAGGACAGGTACAGCACGGGGTTCGATACAGAGTAAAGCTCCCTCTACACTGTCCCCATCAAACACTCCCAGGACAGGTACAGCACGGGTTAGATACAGAGTAAAGCTCCCTCTACACTGTCCCCATCAAACACTCCCAGGACAGGTACAGCATGGGGTTAGATACAGAGTAAAGCTCCCTTTACACTGTCCCCATCAAACACTCCCAGAACAGGTACAGCTCGGGGTTAGATACAGAGTAAAGCTCCCTCTACACTGTCCCCATCAAACAATCCCAGAACAGGTACAGCTCGGGGTTAGATACAGAGTAAAGCTCCCTCTACATTGTCCCCATCAAACTCTCGCAGGACAGGTACAGCACGGGGTTAGATACAGAGTAAAGCTCCCTCCACACTGTCCCCATCAAACATCCCCAGGACAGGTACAGCACGGGGTTAGATACAGAGTAAAGCTCCCTCTACACTGTCCCCATCAAACACTCCCAGGACAGGTACAGCATGGGGTTAGATACAAAGTAAAGCTCCCTCTACACTGTCCCCATCAAACACACCCAGGACAGGTACAGCACGGGAGTAAGATACAGAGTAAAGCTCCCTCTACACTGTACCCATCAAACACTCCCAGGGCAGGAACAGCACGGGGTTAGATACAAGTAAAGCTCCCTCTACACTGTCCTCATCAAACACTCCCAGGACAGGTACAGCACGGGGTTCGATACAGAGTAAAGCTCTCTCTACACTGTCCCCATCAAACACTCCCAGGACAGGTACAGCACGGGGTTAGATACAGAGTAAAGCTCCCACTACACTGTCCCCATCAAACACTCCCAGCACAGGTACAGCACGGGGTTAGCTACAGAGTAAAGCTCCCTCTACACTATCTCATCAGATGTTCTCAGTGGGGGTACAGCATGGGGTTAGATACAGAGTAAAGCTCCCTCTACACTGTCCACATCAAACACTCCCAGGACAGGTACAGCACGGGGTTCGATACAGAGTAAAGCTCTCTCTACACTGTCCCCAACAAACACTCCCAGGACAGGTACAGCACGGGGTTAGATACAGACTAAAGCTCCCTCTACACTGTCCCCATCAAACACTCCCAGGACAGGTACAGCATGGGGTTAAACACAGAGTAAAGCTCCCTTTACACTGGCCCCATGAAACACTCCCAGGACAGATACAGCACGGGGTTAGGTACAGAGTAAAGCTCCCTCTACACTGACCCCATCAAACAATCCCAGGACAGGTACAGCTCGGGGTTAGATACAGAGTAAAGCTCCGTCTACATTGTCCCCATCAAACTGTCCCAGGGCAGGTACAGCACGGGGTTAGATACAGAGTAAAGCTCCCTCTACACTGTCCCCATCAAACACTCCCATCACAGGTACAGCACGGGGTTAGCTACAGAGTAAAGCTCCCTCTACACTATCTCATCAGATGTTCTCAGTGGGGGTACAGCATGGGGTTAGATACAGAGTAAAGCTCCCTCTACACTGTCCACATCAAACACTCCCAGGACAGGTCCAGCACGGGGTTCGATACAGAGTAAAGCTCTCTCTACACTGTCCCCATCAAACACTCCCAGGACAGGTACAGCACGGGGTTAGATACAGAGTAAAGCTCCCTTTATACTGTCCCCATCAAACACTCCCAGGACAGCTACAGCATGGGGTTAGATACAGAGTAAAGCTCCCTCTACACTGTACCTATCAAACACTCCCATGACAGGTACAGCACGGGAGATAGATACAGAGTAAAGCTCCCTCTACACTGTCCCCATCAAATGCTCCCAGGACAGGTACAGCACGGGAGTTAGATACAGAATAAAGCTCCCTCTACACTGTCCCCATCAAATGCTCCCAGGACAGGTACAGCACGGGAGTTAGATACAGAGTAAAGCTCCCTCTACACTGTCCCCATCAAACACTCCCAGGACAGGTACAGCACGGGGTTCGATACAGAGTAAATCTCTCTCTACACTGTCCCCATCAAAAACTCCCAGGACAGGTACAGCACGGGGTTAGATACAGAGTAAAGCTCCCTCTACACTGTCCCCATCAAACACTCCCAGGGCAGGTACAGCACAGGGTTAGATACAGAGTAATGCTCCCTCTACACTGTCCCCATCAAATGCTCCCAGGACAGGTACAGCACGGGAGTTAGATACAGAGTAAAGCTCCCTCTATACTGTCCACATCAAACACTCCCAGGACAGGAACAGCACGGGGTTCGATACAGAGTAAAGCTCTCTCTACACTGTCCCCATCAAACACTCCCAGGACAGGTACAGCACGGGGTTAGATACAGAGTAAAGCTCCCTCTACACTGTCCCCATCAAACACTCCCAGGACAGGTACAGCATGGGGTTAGATACAGAGTAAAGCTCCCGTTACACTGGCCCCATCAAACACTCCCAGGACAGGTACAGCATGGGGTTAGATACAGAGTAAAGCTCCCTCTACACTGTCCCCATCAAACACTCCCAGGACAGGTACAGCTCGGGGTTAGATACAGAGTAAAGCTCCCTCTACATTGTCCCCATCAAACTCTCCCAGGACAGGTACAGCACGGGCTTAGATAGAGAGTAAAGCTCCCTCCACACTGTCCCCATCAAACACTCCCAGGACAGGTACAGCACGGGAGTAAGATACAGAGTAAAGCTCCCTCTACACTATCTCATCAGATGTTCTCAGTGGGGGTACAGCATGGGGTTAGTTGCAGAGTAAAGCTCCCTCTACACTGTCCCCATCAAACACTCCCAGGACAGGTACAGCACGGGGTTAGATACAGAGTAAAGCTCCCTCTACACTGTCCCCATCAAACACTCCCAGGACAGATACCACACAGGGTTAGATACAGGGTAAAGCTCCCTCTACACTGTCCCCATCAAACACTCCCAGGACAGGTACAGCACGGGGTTAGATACAGAGTCAAGCTCCCTCTACACTGTCCCCATCAAACACTCCCAGGGCAGGTACAGCACGGGGTTAGATACAGAGTAAAGCTCCCCCTACACTGAACCCATCAAACACTCCCAGGACAGATACAGCACGGGAGTTAGATACAGAGTAAAGCTCCCTCTACACTGTCCCCATCAAATGCTCCCAGGACAGGTACAGCACGGGAGTTAGATACAGAGTAAAGCTCCCGCTACACTGTCCCCATCAAACACTCCCAGGACAGGTACAGCACGGGGTTCGATACAGAGTAAAGCTCCCTCTACACTGTCCCCATCAAACACTCCCAGGACAGGTACAGCACGGGGTTAGATACAGAGTAAAGCTCCCTCTACAATGTCCCCATCAAACACTCCCAGGACAGGTACAGCACGGGGTTAGATACAGAGTAAAGCTCCCTCTACACTGTCCCCATCAAACAGTCCCAGGACAGATACAACACAGGGTTAGACACAGGGTAAAGCTCCCTCTACACTGTCCCCATCAAACACTCCCAGGACAGGTACAGCACGGGGTTAGATACAGAGTAAAGCTCCCTCTACACTGTCCCCATCAAACACTCCCAGGGCAGGTACAGCACGGGGTTAGATACAGAGTAAAGCTCCCTCTACACTATCCCCATCAAACACTCCCATGACAGGTACAGCACGGGAGTTAGATACAGAGTAAAGCTCCCTCTACACTGTCCCCATCAAACACTCCCAGGACAGGTACAGCACGGGGTTAGATACAGAGTAAAGCTCCCTCTACACTGTCCCCATCAAACACTCCCAGGGCAGGTACAGCACGGGGTTAGATACAGAGTAAAGCTCCCTCTACACTATCCCCATCAAACACTCCCATGACAGGTACAGCACGGGAGTTAGATACAGAGTAAAGCTCCCTCTACACTATCCCCATCAAACACTCCAATGACAGGTACAGCACGGGAGTTAGATACAGAGTAAAGCTCCCTCTACACTGTCCCCATCAAATGCTCCCTGGACAGGTACAGCACGGGAGTTAGATACAGAGTAAAGCTCCCTCTACACTGTCCCCATCAAAAACTCCCAGGACAGCTACAGCACGGGGTTCGATACAGAGTAAAGTTCTCTCTACACTGTCCCCATCAAACACTCCCATGACAGGTACAGCACGGGAGTTAGATACAGAGTAAAGCTCCCTCTACACTGTCCCCATCAAATGCTCCCAGGACAGGTACAGCACGGGAGTTAGATACAGAGTAAAGCTCCCTCTACACTGTCCCCATCAAACACTCCCAGGACAGGTACAGCACTGGGTTAGATACAGAGTAAGGCTCCCTCTACACTGTCCCCATCAAACACTCCCAGGACAGGTACAGCATGGGGTTAGATACAGAGTAAAGCTCCCTTTACACTGTCCCCATCAAATACTCCCAGGACAGCTACAGCACGGGGTTATATACAGAGTAAAGCTCCCTCTACACTGTCCCCATCAAACACTCCCAGGACAGATACCACACAGGGTTAGATACAGGGTAAAGCTCCCTCTACACTGTCCCCATCAAACACTCCCAGGACAGGTACAGCACGGGGTTAGATACAGAGTAAAGCTCCCTCTACACTGTCCCCATCAAACACTCCCAGGACAGCTACAGCACGGGGTTAGATACAGAGTAAAGCTCCCTCTACACTGTCCCCATCAAACACTCCCAGGACAGATACCACACAGGGTTAGATACAGGGTAAAGCTCGCTCTACACTGTCCCCATCAAATGCTCCCAGGACAGGTACAGCACGGGAGTTAGATACAGAGTAAAGCTCCCTCTACACTGTCCCCATCAAACACTCCCAGGACAGGTACAGAACGGGGCTCGATACAGAGTAAAGCTCCCTCTACACTGTCCCCATCAAACACTCCCAGGGCAGGTACAGCACGGGGTTAGATACAGAGTAAAGCTCCCTCTACACTGTACCCATCAAACACTCCCATGACAGGTACAGCACGGGAGTTAGATACAGAGTAAAGCTCCCTCTACACTGTCCCCATCAAACACTCCAATGACAGGTACAGCACGGGAGTTAGATACAGAGTAAAGCTCCCTCTACACTGTCCACATGAAACACTCCCAGGACAGGTACAGCACGGGGTTCGATACAGAGTAAAGCTCTCTCTACACTGTCCCCATCAAACACTCCCAGGACAGCTACAGCACGGGGTTAGATACAGAGTAAAGCTCCCTCTACACTGTCCCCATCAAACACTCCCAGGACAGGTACAGCATGGGGTTAGATACAGAGTAAAGCTCCCGTTACACTGGCCCCATCAAACACTCCCAGGACAGGTACAGCACGGGGTTAGATACAGAGTAAAGCTCCCTCTACACTGTCCTCATCAAACACTCCCAGGACAGGTACAGCTCGGGGTTAGATACAGAGTAAAGCTCCCTCTACATTGTCCCCATCAAACTCTCCCAGGACCAGTACAGCACGGGGTTAGATACAGAGTAAAGTTCCCTCTACACTGTCCCCATCAAACACTCCCAGGACAGATACCACACAGGGTTAGATACAGGGTTAAGCTCCCTCTAAACTGCCCCATCAAACACTCCCAGGACAGGTACAGCACGGAGTTAGATACAGAGTAAAGCTCCCTCTACACTGTCCCCATCAAACACTACCAGGGCAGGTACAGCACGGGGTTAGATACAGAGTAAAGCTCTCTCTACACTGTCCCCATCAAACACTCCCAGGACAGGTACAGCTCAGGGTTAGATACAGAGTAAAGCTCCCTCTACATTGTCCCCATCAAACTCTCCCAGGACAGGTACAGCACGGGGTTAGATACAGAGTAAAGCTCCCTCCACACTGTCCCCATCAAACACTCCCAGGACAGGTACAGCACGGGGTTAGATACAGAGTAAAGCTCCCTCTACACTGTCCCCATCAAACACTCCCAGGACAGGTACAGCACGGGGTTAGATACAGAGTAAAGCTCCCTCTACACTGTCCCCATCAAACACTCCCAGGGCAGGTACAGCACGGGGTTAGATACAGAGTAAAGCTCCCTCTACACTGTACGCATCAAACACTCCCAGCACAGGAACAGCACGGGGTTACATACAGAGTAAAGCTCCCTCTACACTATCTCATCAGATGTTCTCAGTGGGGGTACAGCATGGGGTTAGATACAGAGTAAAGCTCCCTCTACACTGTCCACATCAAACACTCCCAGGACAGGTACAGCACGGGGTTCCATACAGAGTAAAGCTCCTTCTACACTGTCCCCATCAAACACTCCCAGGACAGGTACAGCACGGGTTAGATACAGAGTAAAGCTCCCTCTACACTGTCCCCATCAAACACTCCCAGGACAGGTACAGCATGGGGTTAGATACAGAGTAAAGCTCCCTTTACACTGTCCCCATCAAACACTCCCAGAACAGGTACAGCTCGGGGTTAGATACAGAGTAAAGCTCCCTCTACACTGTCCCCATCAAACACTCCCAGAACAGGTACAGCTCGGGGTTAGATACAGAGTAAAGCTCCCTCTACATTGTCCCCATCAAACTCTCCCAGGACAGGTACAGCACGGGGTTAGATACAGAGTAAAGCTCCCTCCACACTGTCCCCATCAAACACCCCCAGGACAGGTACAGCACGGGGTTAGATACAGAGTAAAGCTCCCTCTACACTGTCCCCATCAAACACTCCCAGGACAGGTACAGCATGGGGTTAGATACAAAGTAAAGCTCCCTCTACACTGTCCCCATCAAACACACCCAGGACAGGTACAGCACGGGAGTTAGATACAGAGTAAAGCTCCCTCTACACCATCTCATGAGATGTTCTCAGTGGGGGTACAGCACGGGGTTAGATACAGAGTAAAGCTCCCTCTACACTGTCCCCATCAAACACTCCCAGGGCAGGTACAGCACGGGGTGAGATACAGAGTAAAGCTCCCTCTACACTGTACCCATCAAACACTCCCATGACAGGTACAGCACGGGAGTTAGATACAGAGTAAAGCTCCCGCTACACTGTCCCCATCAAACACTCCCAGGACAGGTACAGCACGGGGTTCGATGCAGAGCAAAGCTCTCTCTACACTGTCCCCATCAAACACTCCCAGGACAGGTACAGCACGGGTTTCGATACAGAGTAAATCTCTCTCTAAACTGTCCCCATCAAACAATCCCAGGACAGGTACAGCACGGGGTTAGATACAGAGTAAAGCTCCCTCTACACTGTCCCCATCAAACACTCCCATCACAGGTACAGCACGGGGTTAGCTACAGAGTAAAGCTCCCTCTACACTATCTCATCAGATGTTCTCAGTGGGGGTACAGCATGGGGTTAGATACAGAGTAAAGCTCCCTCTACACTGTCCACATCAAACACTCCCAGGACAGGTCCAGCACGGGGTTCGATACAGAGTAAAGCTCTCTCTACACTGTCCCCATCAAACACTCCCAGGACAGGTACAGCACGGGGTTAGATACAGAGTAAAGCTCCCTTTATACTGTCTCCATCAAACACTCCCAGGACAGCTACAGCATGGGGTTAGATACAGAGTAAAGCTCCCTCTACACTGTACCTATCAAACACTCCCATGACAGGTACAGCACGGGAGATAGATACAGAGTAAAGCTCCCTCTACACTGTCCCCATCAAATGCTCCCAGGACAGGTACAGCACGGGAGTTAGATACAGAATAAAGCTCCCTCTACACTGTCCCCATCAAATGCTCCCAGGACAGGTACAGCACGGGAGTTAGATACAGAGTAAAGCTCCCTCTACACTGTCCCCATCAAACACTCCCAGGACAGGTACAGCACGGGGTTCGATACAGAGTAAAGCTCTCTCTACACTGTCCCCATCAAAAACTCCCAGGACAGGTACAGCACGGGGTTAGATACAGAGTAAAGCTCCCTCTACACTGTCCCCATCAAACACTCCCAGGGCAGGTACAGCACAGGGTTAGATACAGAGTAATGCTCCCTCTACACTGTCCCCATCAAATGCTCCCAGGACAGGTACAGCACGGGAGTTAGATACAGAGTAAAGCTCCCTCTATACTGTCCACATCAAACACTCCCAGGACAGGAACAGCACGGGGTTCGATACAGAGTAAAGCTCTCTCTACACTGTCCCCATCGAACACTCCCAGGACAGGTACAGCACGGGGTTAGATACAGAGTAAAGCTCCCTCTACACTGTCCCCATCAAACACTCCCAGGACAGGTACAGCATGGGGTTAGATACAGAGTAAAGCTCCCTTTACACTGGCCCCATCAAACACTCCCAGGACAGGTACAGCATGGGGTTAGATACAGAGTAAAGCTCCCTCTACACTGTCCCCATCAAACACTCCCAGGACAGGTACAGCTCGGGGTTAGATACAGAGTAAAGCTCCCTCTACATTGTCCCCATCAAACTCTCCCAGGACAGGTACAGCACGGGCTTAGATAGAGAGTAAAGCTCCCTCCACACTGTCCCCATCAAACACTCCCAGGACAGGTACAGCACGGGAGTAAGATACAGAGTAAAGCTCCGTCTACACTATCTCATCAGATGTTCTCAGTGGGGGTACAGCATGGGGTTAGTTGCAGAGTAAAGCTCCCTCTACACTGTCCCCATCAAACACTCCCAGGACAGGTACAGCACGGGGTTAGATACAGAGTAAAGCTCCCTCTACACTGTCCCCATCAAACACTCCCAGGACAGATACCACACAGGGTTAGATACAGGGTAAAGCTCCCTCTACACTGTCCCCATCAAACACTCCCAGGACAGGTACAGCACGGGGTTAGATACAGAGTCAAGCTCCCTCTACACTGTCCCCATCAAACACTCCCAGGGCAGGTACAGCACGGGGTTAGATACAGAGTAAAGCTCCCCCTACACTGAACCCATCAAACACTCCCAGGACAGATACAGCACGGGAGTGAGATACAGAGTAAAGCTCCCTCTACACTGTCCCCATCAAATGCTCCCAGGACAGGTACAGCACGGGAGTTAGATACAGAGTAAAGCTCCCGCTACACTGTCCCCATCAAACACTCCCAGGACAGGTACAGCACGGGGTTCGATACAGAGTAAAGCTCCCTCTACACTGTCCCCATCAAACACTCCCAGGACAGGTACAGCACGGGGTTAGATACAGAGTAAAGCTCCCTCTACAATGTCCCCATCAAACACTCCCAGGACAGGTACAGCACGGGGTTAGATACAGAGTAAAGCTCCCTCTACACTGTCCCCATCAAACAGTCCCAGGACAGATACAACACAGGGTTAGACACAGGGTAAAGCTCCCTCTACACTGTCCCCATCAAACACTCCCAGGACAGGTACAGCACGGGGTTAGATACAGAGTAAAGCTCCCTCTACACTGTCCCCATCAAACACTCCCAGGGCAGGTACAGCACGGGGTTAGATACAGAGTAAAGCTCCCTCTACACTATCCCCATCAAACACTCCCATGACAGGTACAGCACGGGAGTTAGATACAGAGTAAAGCTCCCTCTACACTGTCCCCATCAAACACTCCCAGGACAGGTACAGCACGGGGTTAGATACAGAGTAAAGCTCCCTCTACACTGTCCCCATCAAACACTCCCAGGGCAGGTACAGCACGGGGTTAGATACAGAGTAAAGCTCCCTCTACACTATCCCCATCAAACACTCCCATGACAGGTACAGCACGGGAGTTAGATACAGAGTAAAGCTCCCTCTACACTATCCCCATCAAACACTCCAATGACAGGTACAGCACGGGAGTTAGATACAGAGTAAAGCTCCCTCTACACTGTCCCCATCGAATGCTCCCTGGACAGGTACAGCACGGGAGTTAGATACAGAGTAAAGCTCCCTCTACACTGTCCCCATCAAAAACTCCCAGGACAGGTACAGCACGGGGTTCGATACAGAGTAAAGTTCTCTCTACACTGTCCCCATCAAACACTCCCAGGACAGGTACAGCACGGGGTTAGATACAGAGTAAAGCTCCCTCTACACTGTCCCCATCAAACACTCCCAGGGCAGGTACAGCACGGGGTTAGATACAGAGTAAAGCTCCCTCTACACTGTACCCATCCAACACTCCCATGACAGGTACAGCACGGGAGTTAGATACAGAGTAAAGCTCCCTCTACACTGTCCCCATCAAATGCTCCCAGGACAGGTACAGCACGGGAGTTAGATACAGAGTAAAGCTCCCTCTACACTGTCCCCATCAAACACTCCCAGGACAGGTACAGCACTGGGTTAGATACAGAGTAAGGCTCCCTCTACACTGTCCCCATCAAACACTCCCAGGACAGGTACAGCATGGGGTTAGATACAGAGTAAAGCTCCCTTTACACTGTCCCCATCAAATACTCCCAGGACAGCTACAGCACGGGGTTATATACAGAGTAAAGCTCCCTCTACACTGTCCCCATCAAACACTCCCAGGACAGATACCACACAGGGTTAGATACAGGGTAAAGCTCCCTCTACACTGTCCCCATCAAACACTCCCAGGACAGGTACAGCACGGGGTTAGATACAGAGTAAAGCTCCCTCTACACTGTCCCCATCAAACACTCCCAGGACAGCTACAGCACGGGGTTAGATACAGAGTAAAGCTCCCTCTACACTGTCCCCATCAAACACTCCCAGGACAGATACCACACAGGGTTAGATACAGGGTAAAGCTCGCTCTACACTGTCCCCATCAAATGCTCCCAGGACAGGTACAGCACGGGAGTTAGATACAGAGTAAAGCTCCCTCTACACTGTCCCCATCAAACACTCCCAGGACAGGTACAGAACGGGGTTCGATACAGAGTAAAGCTCCCTCTACACTGTCCCCATCAAACACTCCCAGGGCAGGTACAGCACGGGGTTAGATACAGAGTAAAGCTCCCTCTACACTGTACCCATCAAACACTCCCATGACAGGTACAGCACGGGAGTTAGATACAGAGTAAAGCTCCCTCTACACTGTCCCCATCAAACACTCCAATGACAGGTACAGCACGGGAGTTAGATACAGAGTAAAGCTCCCTCTACACTGTCCACATGAAACACTCCCAGGACAGGTACAGCACGGGGTTCGATACAGAGTAAAGCTCTCTCTACACTGTCCCCATCAAACACTCCCAGGACAGCTACAGCACGGGGTTAGATACAGAGTAAAGCTCCCTCTACACTGTCCCCATCAAACACTCCCAGGACAGGTACAGCATGGGGTTAGATACAGAGTAAAGCTCCCGTTACACTGGCCCCATCAAACACTCCCAGGACAGGTACAGCACGGGGTTAGATACAGAGTAAAGCTCCCTCTACACTGTCCTCATCAAACACTCCCAGGACAGGTACAGCTCGGGGTTAGATACAGAGTAAAGCTCCCTCTACATTGTCCCCATCAAACTCTCCCAGGACCAGTACAGCACGGGGTTAGATACAGAGTAAAGATCCCTCTACACTGTCCCCATCAAACACTCCCAGGACAGGTACAGCATGGGGTTAGATACAGAGTAAAGCTCCCTCTACACTGTCCCCATCAAACACTCCCAGGACAGGTACAGCACGGGGTTCGATACAGAGTAAAGCTCCCTCTACACTGTCCCCATCAAACACTCCCAGGACAGGTACAGCACGGGGTTAGATACAGAGTAAAGCTCCCTCTACAATGTCCCCATCAAATACTCCCAGGACAGGTACAGCACGGGGTTAGATACAGAGTAAAGCGCCCTCTACACTGTCCCCATCAAACAGTCCCAGGACAGATACAACACAGGGTTAGATACAGGGTAAAGCTCCCTCTACACTGTCCCCATCAAACACCCCCAGGACAGGTACAGCACGGGGTTAGATACAGAGTAAAGCTCCCTCTACACTGTCCACATCAAACACTCCCAGGGCAGGTACAGCACGGGGTTAGATACAGAGTAAAGCTCCCTCTACACTATCCCCATCAAACACTCCCATGACAGGTACAGCACGGGAGTTAGATACAGAGTAAAGCTCCCTCTACACTGTCCCCATCAAATGCTCCCAGGACAGGTACAGCACGGGGTTCGATACAGAGTAAATCTCTCTCTAAACTGTCCCCATCAAACAATCCCAGGACAGGTACAGCACGGGGTTAGATACAGAGTAAAGCTCCCTCTACACTGTCCACATCAAACACTCCCAGGGCAGGTACAGCACGGGGTTAGATACAGAGTAAAGCTCCCTCTACACTATCCCCATCAAACACTCCCATGACAGGTACAGCACGGGAGTTAGATACAGAGCAAAGCTCTCTCTACACTGTCCCCATCAAACACTCCCAGGACAGGTACAGCACGGGGTTCGATACAGAGTAAATCTCTCTCTAAACTGTCCCCATCAAACAATCCCAGGACAGGTACAGCACGGGGTTAGATACAGAGTAAAGCTCCCTCTACACTGTCCCCATCAAACACTCCCATCACAGGTACAGCACGGGGTTAGCTACAGAGTAAAGCTCCCTCTACACTATCTCATCAGATGTTCTCAGTGGGGGTACAGCATGGGGTTAGATACAGAGTAAAGCTCCCTCTACACTGTCCACATCAAACACTCCCAGGACAGGTCCAGCACGGGGTTCGATACAGAGTAAAGCTCTCTCTACACTGTCCCCATCAAACACTCCCAGGACAGGTACAGCACGGGGTTAGATACAGAGTAAAGCTCCCTTTATACTGTCCCCATCAAACACTCCCAGGACAGCTACAGCATGGGGTTAGATACAGAGTAAAGCTCCCTCTACACTGTACCTATCAAACACTCCCATGACAGGTACAGCACGGGAGATAGATACAGAGTAAAGCTCCCTCTACACTGTCCCCATCAAATGCTCCCAGGACAGGTACAGCACGGGAGTTAGATACAGAATAAAGCTCCCTCTACACTGTCCCCATCAAATGCTCCCAGGACAGGTACAGCACGGGAGTTAGATACAGAGTAAAGCTCCCTCTACACTGTCCCCATCAAACACTCCCAGGACAGGTACAGCACGGGGTTCGATACAGAGTAAAGCTCTCTCTACACTGTCCCCATCAAAAACTCCCAGGACAGGTACAGCACGGGGTTAGATACAGAGTAAAGCTCCCTCTACACTGTCCCCATCAAACACTCCCAGGGCAGGTACAGCACAGGGTTAGATACAGAGTAATGCTCCCTCTACACTGTCCCCATCAAATGCTCCCAGGACAGGTACAGCACGGGAGTTAGATACAGAGTAAAGCTCCCTCTATACTGTCCACATCAAACACTCCCAGGACAGGAACAGCACGGGGTTCGATACAGAGTAAAGCTCTCTCTACACTGTCCCCATCGAACACTCCCAGGACAGGTACAGCACGGGGTTAGATACAGAGTAAAGCTCCCTCTACACTGTCCCCATCAAACACTCCCAGGACAGGTACAGCATGGGGTTAGATACAGAGTAAAGCTCCCTTTACACTGGCCCCATCAAACACTCCCAGGACAGGTACAGCATGGGGTTAGATACAGAGTAAAGCTCCCTCTACACTGTCCCCATCAAACACTCCCAGGACAGGTACAGCTCGGGGTTAGATACAGAGTAAAGCTCCCTCTACATTGTCCCCATCAAACTCTCCCAGGACAGGTACAGCACGGGCTTAGATAGAGAGTAAAGCTCCCTCCACACTGTCCCCATCAAACACTCCCAGGACAGGTACAGCACGGGAGTAAGATACAGAGTAAAGCTCCGTCTACACTATCTCATCAGATGTTCTCAGTGGGGGTACAGCATGGGGTTAGTTGCAGAGTAAAGCTCCCTCTACACTGTCCCCATCAAACACTCCCAGGACAGGTACAGCACGGGGTTAGATACAGAGTAAAGCTCCCTCTACACTGTCCCCATCAAACACTCCCAGGACAGATACCACACAGGGTTAGATACAGGGTAAAGCTCCCTCTACACTGTCCCCATCAAACACTCCCAGGACAGGTACAGCACGGGGTTAGATACAGAGTCAAGCTCCCTCTACACTGTCCCCATCAAACACTCCCAGGGCAGGTACAGCACGGGGTTAGATACAGAGTAAAGCTCCCCCTACACTGAACCCATCAAACACTCCCAGGACAGATACAGCACGGGAGTGAGATACAGAGTAAAGCTCCCTCTACACTGTCCCCATCAAATGCTCCCAGGACAGGTACAGCACGGGAGTTAGATACAGAGTAAAGCTCCCGCTACACTGTCCCCATCAAACACTCCCAGGACAGGTACAGCACGGGGTTCGATACAGAGTAAAGCTCCCTCTACACTGTCCCCATCAAACACTCCCAGGACAGGTACAGCACGGGGTTAGATACAGAGTAAAGCTCCCTCTACAATGTCCCCATCAAACACTCCCAGGACAGGTACAGCACGGGGTTAGATACAGAGTAAAGCTCCCTCTACACTGTCCCCATCAAACAGTCCCAGGACAGATACAACACAGGGTTAGACACAGGGTAAAGCTCCCTCTACACTGTCCCCATCAAACACTCCCAGGACAGGTACAGCACGGGGTTAGATACAGAGTAAAGCTCCCTCTACACTGTCCCCATCAAACACTCCCAGGGCAGGTACAGCACGGGGTTAGATACAGAGTAAAGCTCCCTCTACACTATCCCCATCAAACACTCCCATGACAGGTACAGCACGGGAGTTAGATACAGAGTAAAGCTCCCTCTACACTGTCCCCATCAAACACTCCCAGGACAGGTACAGCACGGGGTTAGATACAGAGTAAAGCTCCCTCTACACTGTCCCCATCAAACACTCCCAGGGCAGGTACAGCACGGGGTTAGATACAGAGTAAAGCTCCCTCTACACTATCCCCATCAAACACTCCCATGACAGGTACAGCACGGGAGTTAGATACAGAGTAAAGCTCCCTCTACACTATCCCCATCAAACACTCCAATGACAGGTACAGCACGGGAGTTAGATACAGAGTAAAGCTCCCTCTACACTGTCCCCATCGAATGCTCCCTGGACAGGTACAGCACGGGAGTTAGATACAGAGTAAAGCTCCCTCTACACTGTCCCCATCAAAAACTCCCAGGACAGGTACAGCACGGGGTTCGATACAGAGTAAAGTTCTCTCTACACTGTCCCCATCAAACACTCCCAGGACAGGTACAGCACGGGGTTAGATACAGAGTAAAGCTCCCTCTACACTGTCCCCATCAAACACTCCCAGGGCAGGTACAGCACGGGGTTAGATACAGAGTAAAGCTCCCTCTACACTGTACCCATCCAACACTCCCATGACAGGTACAGCACGGGAGTTAGATACAGAGTAAAGCTCCCTCTACACTGTCCCCATCAAATGCTCCCAGGACAGGTACAGCACGGGAGTTAGATACAGAGTAAAGCTCCCTCTACACTGTCCCCATCAAACACTCCCAGGACAGGTACAGCACTGGGTTAGATACAGAGTAAGGCTCCCTCTACACTGTCCCCATCAAACACTCCCAGGACAGGTACAGCATGGGGTTAGATACAGAGTAAAGCTCCCTTTACACTGTCCCCATCAAATACTCCCAGGACAGCTACAGCACGGGGTTATATACAGAGTAAAGCTCCCTCTACACTGTCCCCATCAAACACTCCCAGGACAGATACCACACAGGGTTAGATACAGGGTAAAGCTCCCTCTACACTGTCCCCATCAAACACTCCCAGGACAGGTACAGCACGGGGTTAGATACAGAGTAAAGCTCCCTCTACACTGTCCCCATCAAACACTCCCAGGACAGCTACAGCACGGGGTTAGATACAGAGTAAAGCTCCCTCTACACTGTCCCCATCAAACACTCCCAGGACAGATACCACACAGGGTTAGATACAGGGTAAAGCTCGCTCTACACTGTCCCCATCAAATGCTCCCAGGACAGGTACAGCACGGGAGTTAGATACAGAGTAAAGCTCCCTCTACACTGTCCCCATCAAACACTCCCAGGACAGGTACAGAACGGGGTTCGATACAGAGTAAAGCTCCCTCTACACTGTCCCCATCAAACACTCCCAGGGCAGGTACAGCACGGGGTTAGATACAGAGTAAAGCTCCCTCTACACTGTACCCATCAAACACTCCCATGACAGGTACAGCACGGGAGTTAGATACAGAGTAAAGCTCCCTCTACACTGTCCCCATCAAACACTCCAATGACAGGTACAGCACGGGAGTTAGATACAGAGTAAAGCTCCCTCTACACTGTCCACATGAAACACTCCCAGGACAGGTACAGCACGGGGTTCGATACAGAGTAAAGCTCTCTCTACACTGTCCCCATCAAACACTCCCAGGACAGCTACAGCACGGGGTTAGATACAGAGTAAAGCTCCCTCTAAACTGTCCCCATCAAACACTCCCAGGACAGGTACAGCATGGGGTTAGATACAGAGTAAAGCTCCCGTTACACTGGCCCCATCAAACACTCCCAGGACAGGTACAGCACGGGGTTAGATACAGAGTAAAGCTCCCTCTACACTGTCCTCATCAAACACTCCCAGGACAGGTACAGCTCGGGGTTAGATACAGAGTAAAGCTCCCTCTACATTGTCCCCATCAAACTCTCCCAGGACCAGTACAGCACGGGGTTAGATACAGAGTAAAGATCCCTCTACACTGTCCCCATCAAACACTCCCAGGACAGGTACAGCATGGGGTTAGATACAGAGTAAAGCTCCCTCTACACTGTCCCCATCAAACACTCCCAGGACAGGTACAGCACGGGGTTCGATACAGAGTAAAGCTCCCTCTACACTGTCCCCATCAAACACTCCCAGGACAGGTACAGCACGGGGTTAGATACAGAGTAAAGCTCCCTCTACAATGTCCCCATCAAATACTCCCAGGACAGGTACAGCACGGGGTTAGATACAGAGTAAAGCGCCCTCTACACTGTCCCCATCAAACAGTCCCAGGACAGATACAACACAGGGTTAGATACAGGGTAAAGCTCCCTCTACACTGTCCCCATCAAACACCCCCAGGACAGGTACAGCACGGGGTTAGATACAGAGTAAAGCTCCCTCTACACTGTCCACATCAAACACTCCCAGGGCAGGTACAGCACGGGGTTAGATACAGAGTAAAGCTCCCTCTACACTATCCCCATCAAACACTCCCATGACAGGTACAGCACGGGAGTTAGATACAGAGTAAAGCTCCCTCTACACTGTCCCCATCAAATGCTCCCAGGACAGGTACAGCACGGGAGTTAGATACAGAGTAAAACTCCCTCTACACTGTCCCCATCAAACACACCCAGGACAGGTACAGCACGGGGTTCGATACAGAGTAAAGCTCTCTCTACACTGTCCCCATCAAACACTCCCAGGACAGGTACAGCACGGGGTTAGATACAGAGTAAAGCACCCTCTACACTGTCCCCATCAAACACTCCCAGGACAGGTACAGCTCGGGGTTAGATACAGCGTGAAGCTCCCTCTACATTGTCCCCATCAAACTCTCCCAGGACAGGTACAGCACGGGGTTAGATACAGAGTAAAGCTCCCTCCACACTGTCCCCATCAAACACTCCCAGGACAGGTACAGCACGGGGTTAGATACAGAGTAAAGCTCCCTCTACACTGTCCCCATCAAACACTCCCAGGACAGGTACAGCACGGGGTTAGATACAGAGTAAAGCTCCCTCTACACTGTCCCCATCAAATACACCCAGGACAGGTACAGCACGGGAGTTAGGTACATAGTAAAGCTCCCTCTACACCATCTCATCAGATGTTCTCAGTGGGGGTACAGCACGGGGTTAGATACAGAGTAAAGCTCCCTCTACACTGTCCTCATCAAACACTCCCAGGACAGGTACAGCACGGGGTTAGATACAGAGTAAAGCTCCCTCTACACTGTCCCCATCAAACACTCCCAGGGCAGGTACAGCACGGGGTTAGATACAGAGTAAAGCTCCCTCTACACTGTACCCATCAAACACTCCCATGACAGGTACAGCACAGGAGTTAGATACAGAGTAAAGCTCCCTCTACACTGTCCCCATCAAATCCTCCCAGGACAGGTACAGCACGGGGTTAGATACACAGTAAAGCTCGCTCTACAATGTCCCCATCAAACACTCCCAGGACAGGTACAGCATGGGGTTAGATACAGAGTAAAGCTCCCTTTACACTGTCCCCATCAAACACTCCCAGGACAGGTACAGCACGGGGTTAGATACAGAGTAAAGCTCCCTCTACACTGTCCCCATCAATCACTCCCAGGACAGGTACAGCACGGGGTTAGATACAGAGTAAAGCTCCCTCTACACTGTCCCCATCAAACACTCCCAGGACAGGTACAGCACAGGGTTAGATACAGAGTAAAGCTCCCTCTACACTGTCCCCATCAAACACTCCCAGGACAGGTACAGCACGGGAGTTTGATACAGAGTAAAGCTCCCTCTACACTGTCTTCATCAAACACTCCCATGACAGGTACAGCACGGGAGTAAGATACAGAGTAAAGCTCCCTCTACACTGTCCCCATCAAACACCCCCAGGACAGGTACAGCACGGGGTTCGATACAGATTAAAGCTCTCGCTACACTGTCCCCATCAAACACTCCCAGGACAGGTACAGCACGGGGTTAGATACAGAGTAAAGCTCCCTCTACACTGTCCCCATCAAACACTCCCAGGACAGGTACAGCACAGGGTTGGATACAGAGTAAAGCTCCCTCTACACTGTCCCCATCAAACACTCCCAGGACAACTACAGCACGGGGTTAGATACAGAGTAAAGCTCCCTCCACACTGTCCCCATCAAACACTCCCAGGACAGCTACAGCACAGGGTTAGATATAGAGTAAAGCTCCCTCTACACTGTCCCCATCAAACACTCCCAGGACAGGTACAGCACGGGGTTCGATACAGAGTAAAGCTCTCTCTACACTGTCCCCGTCAAACACTCCCAGGACAGGTACAGCACGGGGTTAGATACAGAGTAAAGCTCCCTCTACACTGTCCCCATCAAACACTCCCAGGACAGGTACAGCACGGGGTTAGCTACAGAGTAAAGCTCCCTCTACACTATCTCATCAGATGTTCTCAGTGGGGCTACAGCATGGGGTTAGATGCAGAGTAAAGCTCCCTCTACACTGTCCCCATCAAACACTCCCAGGACAGGTACAGCACGGGGTTAGATACAGAGTAAAGCTCCCTCTACACTGTCCCCATCAAACAGTCCTAGGACAGGTACAGCATGGGGTTAGATACAGAGTAAAGCTCCCTTTACACTGTCCCCATCAAACACTCCCAGGACAGGTACAGCACGGGGTTAGATACAGAGTAAAGCTCCCTCTACACTGTCCCCATCAAACACTCCCAGGACAGGTACAGCTCGGGGTTAGATACAGAGTAAAGCTCCCTCTACATTGTCCCCATCAAACTCTCCCAGGACAGGTACAGCACGGGGTTAGATACAGAGTAAAGCTCCCTCCACACTGTCCCCATCAAACACTCCCAGGACAGGTACAGCACGGGGTTAGATACAGAGTAAAGCTCCCTCTACACTGTCCCCATCAAACACTCCCAGGACAGGTACAGCTCGGGGTTAGATACAGAGTAAAGCTCCCTCTACACTGTCCCCATCAAACACACCCAGGACAGGTACAGCACGGGAGTTAGATACAGAGTAAAGCTCCCTCTACACCATCTCATCAGATGTTCTCAGTGGGGGTACAGCACGGGGTTAGATACAGAGTAAAGCTCCCTCTACACTGTCCCCATCAAACACTCCCAGGACAGGTACAGCACGGGGTTAGATACAGAGTAAAGCTCCCTCTACACGGTCCACATCAAACACTCCCAGGACAACTACAGCACGGGGTTAGATACAGAGTAAAGCTCCCTCTACACTGTCCCCATCAAACACTCCCAGGACAGGTACAGCACGGGAGTTAGATACAGAGTAAAGCTCCCTCTACACTGTCCCCATCAAACACTCCCAGGACAGCTACAGCATGGGGTTAGATACAGAGTAAAGCTCCCTTTACACTGTCCCCATCAAACACTCCCAGGACAGGTACAGCATGGGGTTAGATACAGAGTAAAGCTCCCTCTACACTGTCCCCATCAAACACTCCCAGGACAGGTACAGCACGGGTTTAGATACAGAGTAAAGCTCCCTCTACACTGTCCCCATCAAACACTCCCCGGACAGGTACAGCACAGGGTTAGATACAGAGTAAAGCTCCCTCTACACTGTCTCATCAGATGTTCTCAGTGGGGATACAGCAAGGGTCTTTCAGTCTTCAGGATAAACAAACTCCCTGCCGGAGAGGCAGCTACAGTTAGTTAATTAGTTAGCTAGTTAGAACCAGTTTCTCTAGCCAGCAGTGCCGACTCATCTCTATAGAATTTCAGCAAATATACAGACAGGTGGTCTTGCTAAGTGCACAAAGCAAACACAAGGAGAGAAGCTCAATACTGAGTGCAGCTAGACGCAGGGTGTGAACTTGGGAATTTGGTGAGGGAGGAGGTGCTGTTCTGACCTTTTATAAAAATGGAGTGGGCCGTGACAGGGAGCCCTGAGAGCTGCAGCCTGGAATCATTAATCAGGTGAGCAGATAGGTGATTGGTTGTTGAATTTTAAATTTTCTTTCTCTCTACAAGCAGTGACACTAGTTTAAACTGGTGTTGGGGAGATATATGTATTGCATTAAATTTACAGCTTAACTAGTTAAACCACTTAATATAACTACAGATAATTGAGTGATATTTCTATACTTAATTAGTTAAATTAAAAACAGTAAAGATAGCAGGGCAGGTGATGTGCTGCAGCTGTAGCACATGGATGTTGTGAACACTTACGTGAATCAATTTGCGTAGAGATAAGAAATAGCAACTGTAATAAGTCAGTTGTATGAGTAGTTTATAGGCCCTTTAACAGTAGTTACATTGTCGGACAGAGTATACTGGAAGAAATAATGGGGTTTGTAAGAAAGGTAATTTTGGTGATTTTAATCTTCAAATAGAGTGGGCGGATCAGATTGTCAAAGGTAGTCTGCAAGGTGACTTCGGCACAATTTCTTAGAGCAATATGTTCTAATACCAACCAGGGAGCAGGCTATTCTAGACTTGGTAATGTGCAATGAAACAGGATTATTTTTTTACCTCAAAGTAAAGGAGCCTGTAGGTAACAGTGATCATAACGTGATAGGATTTCACATTTAGTTTGAGGATGAGAAGTATGGGTCTAAGATTAGTGTCTTAAACTTAAATAAAGGTAATTACAAGAGTATAAAGACAGAGTTGGCTAAAGTGAACTGAGAAAATAGGTTACGTGGTAAGACAGTTGAAAAGCAGTGGCAGACAATTAAGGAGATATTTCATAACTCTGCAAATATATATTCCTTTAAGAAAGACTCTGAGAAGGATGCACCATCTGTGGCTAACCAAGAAAGTTATAGATAGTATCAAATTGAAAGAAAAGTTATACAAGTGGTAGGTCAGAAGATTGGAGAGATTTTAGAAACCAGCAAAGACTGACTTTAAAAAGAGAGAACTTAGAGAGGAATGATAGGAGGCTAGCTAGAAATACAAACACAGATTAGTATGAGTTTCTACAAGTATTTAAAAGTGAAAGAGTAATTAAAGTGAGCGTTGATCCTTTACAGGGTGAGACTGAAATTAAAATGGGGAACAAGCAATTGGCAGTAGTGTTGAACAAGTATTGTGTCTCTTATTGCAGAACACAAAAAGAAATATCCCAAGAATACTTGAAAATAAAGACATAAAAAGGACTGAGGAATTTAAAAACAATCTTAATTACCAGGCAAAAAAGGTACTGGGAAAACTATTAGAACTAAAGGCTGACAAATCACCTGACATATCGGCCTGTATCCTAGTGTTCTAAAAGTGGCTGCAGAGATAATATATGCATTGGTTGTCATCTTCCAAAATTGCCTCGATTCTGGAAAGGTCCCAGCAGACTGGAAAATAGCAAACGTGACATCCCTATTCAAGGGGGGGGCAGAAAGCGGGAAACTATGTAGGTCAATTAGCCTAACATCTGTCATAGGGAAAATGCTAGAATCCATTAAGGAGATTATAACAGGACATTTAGAAAATCATAACACAATCAGGCAGAGTTAGGTTTTGTGAAACAGAAATCATGTTTGACTAATAAATAAGAGTCTTGTTGAAGTAACAAGCTACATGGATAGAGGAGAACCTGTAGATGTGGTGTTCGTGGATTTTCAGAAGGCATTTGAAAAGGTTGCCACATCAAATGTTACAACACAAGGTAAGATTACATGGTGTCGGGGTAACATATTAGCATGGGTAAAGGATTGGTTAGCTAACAGGAAGCAGAGTAAGGATAAATGGATCATTTTCGGGTTGGCAAGTTGTAACTAGTGGAGTGCCACAGGGATCAGTGTTGAGGCCTAACGCTTACATATATCAATCTACACCAATGACTTGACCGTAAGAGGCAGGAGAAGTAGGCCATTCAGCTCATCGAGTCTGCTCCGCCATTCAATGAGATCATGGCTGATCAGATAATCCTCAACTCCACTTTCCTGCCTTTTCCCCATAACCCTTAATTCCCTTACTGATTAAAAATGTCTATCTCAGCCTTAAATATACTTAACGACCCAGCCCTTACAGCCCTCTGCAGTAAAGAATTCCACAGATTCACTACCCTCCAAGAGAAGAAATTCCTCCTCATCTCTATCCTAAATAGGTGACCCCTTACTCTGAGATTATGTTCTCTGGACCTAGACTCTCCCACAAGAGGAAACAACCTTTCAGCGTCTACCCTGTAAAGCCCTCTAAGAATCTTATATGTTTCACTAAGGTCGCCTCTCATTCTTCTAAACTCCAATAAATACAGGCCCAACCTACTCAACTTCTCCTCATAAGAAAATCCCTCCATACCTGGGATCAACCTAATAAACCTTCTTTGGACTGCCTCCAATGCCAGTGTATCTTTCCTTTGATCAGGGGACCAAAACTATTCAGTAATCTAGGTGTGGTCTAACTAGTGCCTTGCATAGTCCCTATTTTTATACTCCATTCCCTTTGAAATAAAGGTCAACATTCCATTTGCCTTCCCTATTACCTGTTGAACTTGTATGCTAGCTTTTTGTGATTCATGCACGAGGACTCCCAAATCCCTCTGTGCTGCAGCCTTTTCCATTTAAGTAATATTCAGCTCCTCTATTCTTCCTGCCAAAGTGCGTAACCTCACATTGTCCCACATTATATCCGTCTGCCAAGTTTTTGCCCGCTCACTTAACCTGTCTGTATCCCTCTGTAGACTCCTTGTGTCATCCTCACCACTTGCCTTCCCACCTATTTTTGTGTGATCCGCAAACTTGGCGATAGTACATTCGCTTCCCTCATCTAAGTTATTAATATATATTGTAAATAATTGTGACCCCAGCACTGATTCCTGTGGCATCCACTAGTTACAGGTTGCCATCCTGAAAATGCCCCCCTTATCCCAACTCTGTCTTCTATTAGTTAGCCAATCCCCTATCCATGCTAATATGACTTGGATGAAGGAACTGAGCGTATAATTGTTAAATTTTCTGAATACACAAAGATAGATTGGAAAGTAAGTTGTCAAGAGGGCAAATAATCTATGAAGGAATTTTGATAGGTTAAGTGAGTGGGCAGAAATTTGGCAGATGGAGTATAATGTGGGAAAGTGTGAACTTGTCCACTTTGGCAGGAAGAATAGAAAAGTGGTATATTATTTAAATACAGAGAGATTGCAGAGCTCTGCGCTACACAGGGATCTGGTGTCCCTGTACATGAATCACAAAAAGTTAGTATGCAGGTACAGCAAGTGATTAGGAAAGCAAGTGGAATGTTGGGTTTATTGCAAGGGGAATGCAATATAAAAGTAGGGATGTTTTGCTACAGCTGTACAGGGCCTTAGTGAGACCGCATCTGGAGTACTGTGTACAGTTTTGGTCTCCTTACTTAAATGATATAATTGTATTGGAAAAACTCAGCAGGTCTGGCAGCATCGGCGGAGAAGAAAAGAGTTGACGTTTCGAGTCCTCATGACCCAAGGGTCATGTGGACTTGAAACGTCAACTCTTTTCTTCTCCACCGATGCTGCCAGACCTGCTGAGTTTTTCCAGGTAATTCTGTTTTTGTTTTGGATTTCCAGCATCCGCAGTAGTTTTTTGTTTTTATAATTGCATTGGAGGGGGTCCAGGGAAAGTTCATTTGACTAATTCCTGAGATGAATGGGTTATCTTATGAGGAAAGGTTGAGCAGGTTGGGCCTGTGCCCATTGGAGTTCAGAAGAATGAGAGGTGATCTTATTGAAATGCAAAATATCCTGATGGGACTTGACAAGGCAGGTGCTGAGAGGATGTTTCCTCTGTCAGGTCATCTAGAATTAGGGGACACACAGTTTAAAAATAAGGGATCTTCCATTTAAGATGGGGATGAGAAGAATTTTTTTCTCAGGGGGTCGTTAATCTGTGGAATTCTCTTCCCCAAACAGCAGTGGAGGCTGAGTCATTGAATATAATCAAGACTGAGTTAGACAGATATTTGATTGACAAGAGTGTCAAGGGTTATGGGGGAGGGAGAGTAGAGCTGAGGCCACAATCAGATGAGCCATTGTCTTCTCGATTGGCAGAGCAGGTTAAATGGGCAGAACGGCCTACTCCTGCTCCTAATTTGTGTTCTTTGTGTATTCTTGTGGGTTAGATACAGAGTAAAGCTCCCCTGCACAGTCCCCATCAAACACTCCCAGGACAGTTACAGCACGGGGTTAGATACAGAGTAAAGCTCCCTCTACACTGTCCACATCAAACACTCCCAGGACAGGTACAGCACGGGGTTAGATACAGAGTAAAGCTCCCTCTACACTGTCCCCATCAAACACTCTCAGGGCAGGTACAGCACGGGATTAGATACAGAGTAAAGCTCCCTCTACACTGTCCCCATCAAAACACTCCCAGAGCAGTTATAGCACAGGGTTAGATACAGAGTAAAGCTCTCCCTATACTGTTCCCATTAAACACTCCCAAAGCAGGTACAGAAACAGTCAAAATCCTGGAACTCCCTTCCTAACAGCACTGTGGGTGTACCTACACCACATGGACTGCAGCGGTTCAAGAAGGCAGCTCACCACCATCGTCTCAAGGGGCAATCAGGGGATGGGCAATAAATGCTGGGCCCAGCCAGCGAAGCCCACATCCCGCGAATGAATTTAAAAAAAATTATACTTCAGTTTTACCGGCAATAGCAAAGTCTCCCTGGTCATGATGATTTTCTTACCTCTTCTGGATGGTATGCCACAGCCCTTCCCTCTTAACTGAACAGGTTGGAATCACTGTTACACAGTGTGAGCCCCACAACACACAAATCCACAGCATAGCAGAGTCAGGTAGGAGGCCATTCAGGCCATCCTGCCTGTGCTGGTTCTTTGAAAGATCTATCCAATTAATTGCACTCCCCAACTCTTTCCCCACAGCCCTGCAAATTTTCACTTCTTACAGATTTATCCAATTTCCTTTTGAAAATTACTATTGAATCTGCTTTCAGACTGTGGATTCCAGATTGTAACCACTTGTACTGTTCACCACTTTGCCTCTCTGGTTCTTTTGCCAATCACCTTACATCTGTGCCCCTCTGGTTGCTGAACTTTCTGCCAATAGGAACAGTTTCTCCTTAATTACTTGATCAAAACCCTTCATGATTTTGAACACCTCGATTAAATCTCCCCCTTAACCTTCTCTGCTCTAAGAACCGTCCCAGCTTCTCCAGTCTCTCCATGTAACTTGAAGTCCCTCATCCCTGTTACCATTCTAGTCAATCTCCTCTGCACTTTCTCCGGCCTCAACATCCTTCCTAAAGAGTGATGCCCAGAATTGAACACAGTACTCCAGCAGGGGCGTAAGCAGTGTTTTATAAAGATTTAGCAAAACTTGTACTCTATGCCCCTCTTACTGAAGCCAAGGATCCCATATACTTTATTAACAGCCTTATTGACTTGTCCTGTTGCCTTCACAGATTTATGTAGGTGAACCCCAGACACTCTGCTCCTGTGTCCTCTTTATAATTATACTGTTTTGTTCATATTGCCATTAGTTAGAACTAGTTTGCGGCTATGAGATAACATGTAATGCAGCAGACCTGTCCTTATCCAGCATGAACTTCCTGGCTTCTGGTAACTGGGTCAAGTTGGACAGCAGAGGCCCCAGGTAGTGGAGTTCCACCATTTTGTTATAACCGTCTGTGCAGAATATGTCCACAATCTTTGCCAAGCCCGGGCCCTCGTTCTGAATGGCGCGGAACACGCCGACACACGTACCCTCCTCCCGTGAGAGGTTGGACAGGATGGAGCATATCTGGTCCGAGAAGTCGTACTCAGGGTCCAAGAGGTTGGCCAGAAGCGCGGGCACGAGGCGGACATCCCGGAGCAGGGCCCGGTGCATGGTCGCGTCAGCGGACAGGTTCACCAGGGCGTAGTAACAGTCCTTCACCACGGCCCGAGAGGGGTCCTTGGTCAGCGCCAGCAAAGCCCGCAGGATGTCCACACTCTGGCCCAGGAAGCTGCGGCCGTCCTTGCTGCCGGTCAGGCCCAGCACGCACTCGGTGGCCTGGCCTTTAACGTCCACCCGCGTGTCAAGTGTCAGAAAGCCCAGGAGCTCCTGGGTCTGCTCTTCATTCAGCATGGCGGCCGTCTCAGTCTCAGTCTCAGTCTCTGGCAGGGAAACAGACAGGATGGTCAATGAGACACTGTAGAGCCCGGGGGTTGGGGGAGAAGTGAACCCAGAGAGAGAGAGAATTGACCATTCTGAGGCCACCTCAGGATGTCCCAATGCAGCTCACAGCCAATGAGATGTCACTGTTGCCATGTGGGAAATGTGCACAGCAAGATCCCACCAGCAGCAGAATGTGACAATGACCCAGGAGCCCTGTTTTTATGACGCTGATCGAGGGGTAAATGTTTGCCCCAGGGGTTTGCTCCCACTGCTGGGGCATGAGACCCTTCACACCCACCAG